>NC_041389.1:316275624-316324885 GCF_002162155.2 Triticum dicoccoides | reverse complement strand
GGTGGCGGCGGCGGGTGGTGGTTAGGACGGTGGGGCGACGGGGTGAGGGGAGATGGGGCAAGGGGGCGGCGAGGGCAGGGGGCGACGGGGCGAGGGGAGGTGGGGCTCGGCATTACTAACAATTTTTTTTATTTTTTTTTCGAAACTACTAATGGCGCACGGTGGGTGTGGTGCGCCATTACTATGTCAACTAGTAATGGCGCACTATACAACGGTGAGCCATTAGTAACAATTTTTTTCAAAACTACTAATTGCGCACCACACACCAGGTGCGCCATTAGTAATATGTTACTAATGACGCACCAACACATGATGTGCCATTAGTATATAGTAATGGCGCACCACATGTCTGGTGCGCCATTAATGGCCATATCATCTATAGCCCTTTTCCTAGTAGTGATTATTACGGTGGGTGAACAAATTACTGTCGAGCAATTGATAGAAAATCGGATAATTATGAGATTATCTAGGCATGATCATGTATATAGGCATCATGTCCGTGACAAGTAGACCGACTCATGCCTACATCTACTACTATTACTGCACACATCGGCCGCTATCCAGCATGCATCTAGAGTATTAAGTCCATAAAGAACAGAGTAACGCATTAAGAAAGATGACATGATGTAGAGGGATAAACTCATGCAATATGATATAAACCCCATCTTTTTATCCTCCATGGAAACAATACAATATGTGCATTGCTGCCCTTGCTGTCACTAGGAAAGGACACCGCAAGATTGAACCCAAAGCTAAGCACTTCTCCCATTGCAAGAAAGATCAATCTAGTAGGCCAAACCAAACTGATAATTCGAAGAGACTTGCAAAGAACTTAATCACACATAAAAGAATTCAGAGGAGATTCAAATATTTCTCATAGATAAACTTGATCATAAACCCACAATTCATCAGATCTCGACAAACACACCGCAAAAAGAGTTACATCGAATTAGATCTCCAAGAAGATCGAGGATAACTTTGTATTGAGATTCAAAGAGAGAGAATAAGCCATCTAGCTAATAACTATGGATCCGAAGGTCTATGGTAAACTACTCACAACTCATTGGAAGGGCCTTGGAGATGATGTAGAGGCCCTCCGTGGTCGATTCCCCCTCCGGTGGAGCGCCGACGAAGGCTCCAAGATGGGATCTCGCGGATACAGGAGGTTACGACGGTGGAAATAGTTTTCCGTGGTGCTCCTCTGTGGTTTCAGGGTACGTGGGTATATATAGGAGGAAGAAGTAGGTCGGTGGACGCTCGAGGGGCCCACGAGGGTGGGGGCGCGCCCACGTGTAGGGGGCGCGCTAGGCACCCTCGCGGCCGCCTCCTCTTTTGCTTGACGTCCACTCCAAGTCCCCTGGATCACGTTTGTTCCAAAAAGATCGCTTCTGAAGGTTTCATTCTGTTTGGACTCCGTTTGATATTCTTTTCCTTCGAAACACTGAAATAGGCAAAAAAACAGCAATTCGGGCTGGGCCACCGGTTAGTAGGTTAGTCCCAAAAATGATATAAAAGTGTAAAGTAAAGCCCATAAACATCCAAAACGGGTAATATAATAGCATGGAACAATAAAAAATTATAGATACGTTGGAGACATATCAACGAGCTGGGCGTGGGCGGCCGCGATCTGGGTTTGGATGGGTTCCGTCGTTGCAAGGTATGCGGCGGAGGAACGGATGGCTGCTCGAATGCTCTCGGCGATTGCCAACTCTTCGGTCGTGGGTTGCCGACCGTTGTCGTAGAAGCTTCGTTTGATTTGTGCGGTGACCGCCACAAGCTGTGTGTGGGCGGCCTCGATATGGTTGTGGGCGGCCTCCATCAGGGTTAAGGTCGCCGCTGTGGAACAGACATCTGTTGTGCCGCTCTAGCCAGCTGCTATCCCTGAGGCAGATGTTGCTGCCACCACCTGAGAAGCAACGACGGCCGTTTGGGCTGCCGTGGCTGCCCGGTCGCAGATTGCGGCCGCACTCATGCACGTTGTTAGCACGCGCATGGCGGTTGCGGCCGCGCTCTCCCCACAGTGGGCCGCCGAAGTTGCCCTCACGACGCGGGTCCACATCCCCATCTTTCAGCAGCGACGATTGAACAGTGAAATGATATTTGGGGAGCGAGCTAGTGTGCTTGACACGCTGGCTGTGGACTGTAGCCGACGCATCTTCTCGCGTAAGCCATAGGCGTACTATACACCAACGGTGCTCCAGGATATTTTGTAGTGCATCTCACACGATTGGTGATAATAAACTGTGTGGGATCTACTGGATTTTTAATTTTGATTTGAATTACATAATGGGGTCACGGCGGTAATGGATGGTGTTCGAATTGCTAGACCTTTTATCTGAAGTGAACATGCAACTATATGTGTGTCGTAATTTTTTTGGAATTGTTCATGGTTCGTTTGGACATTTTTATAAGGTAACTTGGTTTTCTAGGAATTTCAGGTGCACAATTCAAAATTAAACCACATGCTCCAGTCCATAAAAACGGGTTGCAAAATCAAATGTTTGTCCTTGCTTGCAAGCTTAGGTCACATGCAGGAAATGAGAATGAATGTCAAACACCTTGACACTATCGCTCAGCCGCTAACATTGAGATACATGCTTTTAACATTCTAGTAAATCAAAAACTCGTTTGAAATTCATGAAACTTGACATGATATCATGGAACGGCAGCGACATGCATGCCGTGGTAAAAATATTGTCCCATTTGGGGCAGGTGTGGGTATAAGCTTCTCACAAACCAGAGCTTCTCTCAAAACAAGCCTGATGGTTTCAGTAGGGTACATGCCACCTTGGGGGACGAAACGCTATATGTTGCCTCTTCTTACTTTCAAATGTTTCTCGTGTCAACATAGAACAACACGAGTGCTCTGTCCATTTTTGGGATTTTTTTAGAGTTCGTTTTGACATTTTTATGCATTAATTGCATTTTCAATGCATTTATGAGCACAATTCAAATTTGAACTACATGCACATGCTCTAATGCATATAAATTGGTTGAAATTCAAATTTGTGTCCTTGGTTGCATGCTTAGGTCCCATGTAAGAAATGGGAATCAATGTCTGTCGGTGTACAAAAGTAGGGGCTCTTTTTTGTACCCCTTTACTTGTGCATGGGAAGTCAGAGCCGCTCCCACGGCCCCACTTAGCAGGGCAGAGGAGGGAAGCCGAAGCCACAAGACAGTCAAAGCAACGCCAAGACAGAGACACGAAGAGCAAGAAGGCGAGGCAGACTCCCCCGGCATGGCCCTTGCCGGGGCAGCTTGCCTAGTGCTAGCGGAGCACGCAACCCTTGAGCCCGAGGGTTCCAACACCATCAACCACATTGGAACCAAGGCTCGGGAGGCGCCTCCGTGATGGCATACAAATCTTCATGAAGATCATAAACACACAAGACCAGATGAGGACCAGAAGTCGCGACGATCCTTAGCAAGATCCTTGCCGAGGAAGCCCACGAGACCTCCGGCAAGATCCTTGCCGGGGACGGCCACGGTGCCCTGGCAAGACCCTTGCCGGGGCCCCGACATGACCCTTGCCGAGGACATCAACGGGGCCGTGGTCAGGCCTGCACCTGCCAAGGCTCCACCGCAGCTCCCATGCAGTTGCCAGCCCAGCCAGCCAGGCTGGCACCTGCGCGGCAACGTGCGGCCTCTAGACCGTTTCAGCAAGCACCTGCGTGGTGGCATGCAGATCTTCGTGAAGACGCTACCACCGCGCCACCTCAGCAGCCTGCCAGCCTACATGGCGGCGCCCGCCTCGCTAGCCTGGACGCGTGTCAGAGCAAGGCGAGGCGGCAACAAAGCAAGGGGACACCTAAGGGGCGCATTTAATGCGTCTTGTCCCATAATGACAGGCAATAAACTTGTACACTGTACCCTTTCCACCTCCTATGTGCCACTGTGGCATCCCCTTTTTCCTATAAAAGGAGGCCCGAGGCGTACTGGAGAGGGATTTGGATTTTTGGACTACGCACGCATCATAGCTCGTTCAAGAACACAAGAGCACTCAAATATACACCAAAGCAAGACTAGGGAATTACGCACTCTCGCGGCCCGAACTTGGGTACGATATGTGTACTGGCTCTTAGACCCGCTCTTCCCACAACCCCATGCCCGCCGACCGTAGTAGGGATTCCTTTGATCCCATAGGTGTCGTTCCCACCGACATCTTTGGCGCACCAGGTAGGGGGCGCAGTTGTGAGAATCTGGTCTAGCGGCTAGTCTAGCATCTCTTCATCGCCATGGCTTCCAAGGAAGAAGGCGATCGAACGAGCAGCATCATGTGCGGATGCAGCGAACGCTCGCGCAGCGACAGAAAAGCTAAGTCACGTAAAAACTTTGAGCAATTCTTTTTGTGTAAGGTTATTCTCCTTGGAGATCCTTCCCTCTTTATATGAAACCTGCACGCAACGGGACCCTTCTGCTATTGGCAACGCCTTCGTTCTATTTCGAGTCCGCTCAACAGTTCGACCGGCTGCGTCGAGAATGGCAGGGTTGCCTTCCACTATTGTTTCGAGTCCGCTCAACAGTTTGGGCGGCCGCGCTGAGAACGGAAAGGTGGCTCGCTCGGTAGCAAGCACACCCGGCTATTGAGGATCCATCCTCAAGGCGCCGCAGCCTAGGTTTACGCGTTGGCAAGCCTACCCAATTAACAAAGGGTGGACATATAGAGAGAGATCAAATTAGAAAATAACATGCATTGTTTCAGAGTACTACAGAGTTATATTACATCAATTGTTGCTACGGTTCTAACTAAGATAAAAATCATCTTGGTCGTGAACCTGCAACGACAACAAGAAAAGGGGTGCCTAGTCCCGGCGCTGGCCCTCCACCCTCTCGATTCTGTCGACGCGGCTGATGATGGGCTTGATGCGCTCCTTGAGCGGCGTGAGGTCCACATCCTCCAGCAAGCTCTCCAGCGCGGCGTCAAAGTTGAGGTTGGGGTACCAGTCCGCCACCTTGGTGAGGACCATGGTCATGGCACCCCAGCAAAGCTGTCGGGCCTCATTGGCCAGAGAGCTCGCTCTGTTAGAGCGGAACTGCTCCATGGCTCCAAGGACGCCCTTGAAGGACAGGGTCAGCTTGGCGTTGGGGCTCACGTTCGGCTTTGGGGTGTACCTCACATTCGACATCCCCATAGCAGCCACCTTCCCGGTGATCCTATTGGTGACGTCGGTAAGGGGGCTGATCCAGAGGTTCTCACCCTTCATGAAATCTTCGTGGTTGGTGGCTTCGTTCTTCCGCAGCTACCTCTCCTTCTCCAGGCTCTTGGTCAGGGTCTCCTCCCGGGCCTTGACTTCTGAAAGCGTCCCCTCAAGACCCTCCATCTTCAGCTTCAGGTCCTTCATGGAGTCGTTGGCATGGGTGAGCAGCTCGGCCTTGCCGAGGACTTGGGGCTGCGCCACCCTCAAGGCGCAGTTGATCGTGTCCCTCTCCTTCACCAGCTCCCCGGCCGTGTTCTTCAGGCCGTCCCGCTCCACCTCTAGCTCCTTCACCTTATTACTATGGGCCAGGGCTTGAGCATCGAGTGCCTCTTTGTGCCTCTGCTCCAGTTCCCGGGTCCGCTATGCGATGAGCTTATCGACCTGCTCATCCTTGCTGCGAAGTGTGGCAGTG
The DNA here is from genome assembly GCF_002162155.2 of Triticum dicoccoides. Taxonomy (NCBI): domain Eukaryota; kingdom Viridiplantae; phylum Streptophyta; class Magnoliopsida; order Poales; family Poaceae; genus Triticum; species Triticum dicoccoides. The sequence continues at coordinate 316,319,275 of NC_041389.1, read as the reverse complement.
AGCGCCGCCTCACGAGCGACGAGGTCCTCCTCCTAGGAGTTCAGCTCGGCCTGGTGCTGGTGCCGGGCGGCCTCGGCCCTGGCGGCTTGTTCCCTTGCTGCCTCCTGGGCCTTCTCGATGTCGGCCTACTTCATGATGAGCTCCTGCTTGCGCTCGGCTAGCTGATCTTGCAGGGCCTTCAGCTCTTCATGGGCCTGGCAGAAACAGGCCTGCGCCTCAGCGGTGCGCTCCTCGAGATCTGCCTCTGCCTTGCCCGCTGCCGACTCCCTGGACATCACCTTGTCCATACGAGCGCGGTGGAGCACCTGGAGCTTCCAGAAGCTGGCACCCATGGCCCAGAGAAGTTGCTCCTCTTGGGAGCCACCGCCACCGGCGCTCGGTTCGTCGACAACCTCAAGCTCGATGGCGGCAACCACCTCGTCATCGAACACCTCCCCTCAGTCGGTGCCCTGGTGCCCGCCGTCCCTGGAAGGTGGACGAACAAGTCGTCGCCCACCTTCAAGTACCTGCTCGAGCTGGAGGCAACGGAGGAGGAGGGTTGATCGTCAACTACCTCCTCCTCGGCAGCGGCCTTGCCGGCCTCCTCGGCGGTAGGCTTGCCGCTCTCTTCGGCAGACCCCTTGGCAGTGTCCTCAGCAGTGGTCTCGGTGGCCTCCCCGACGGCAATCTTGTCAGCCTCGGCCTCGGCGTCCTTGGCAATATTCATGATAACAGCGTTAACGTCTTCCTGATCTGCCAAGGGAGGCTCTGGATGCCGGAAAGGAGAATGAGGCAAGGCCAAGGTCAAGGCTCAAGAAAAAAGAAGAAAGAAGGAAAAGGAGGAACAGAAAGCAGGTGACCTACCCATGCCAGGATGAGAAGAAGTGGCCCCCTCACCGCCAACATCTGTTGCCGGGACGGAGCCACCAGTGCCCAAGTCCACCTCCTTCTCCGTGTGCATGGGCTCAGTACTTGGGGACCTTGCAGGGGACGTCCCTCGAGGTGGTGTGGTTGATGGGGCGGCGTGTTGGGGGTGGCCCTCGGCGGCTCCTCCTACTGTTGTCCTCCTCCTGCAGCCACGGCAAGGTCAGTACCAAAAGATTGTACCCTGGCGCACGTAGATGAGGAGTAAGTGGTGGACGCACGCTGGGGGCTGCGCCGGGGGCTGTTGTCCGGGCTGATCTCCACCACCGGCGTGTGTGAAGCGCCCGCCGGGGGCTGGTCGCCCACTGACGCCCTGGCCCTCTTTGCCACCCTCTGGGCCACCGTCTCCCTATTCCTGCAAAGACGAAAACAAGTCACGAAAAGTGGCGCAGTCTGAAAGAGCGGAGGTGAAGAAGGGCGAGCACTTACTCGTCCTCCGCCTCCTCTTCCGCTGCCTTCCTTTTCCTCCTCGGGATGAGAGACCCAAAATCAAAGTCGACCTCCAGGTTAACATCTGCGGGAGGAGGAGAAGGGGAGGGAGTCCGGCGACGCTTGGACGAAGAAGAGGTGGTCGCTTTCTTCTTCGCCATCGCGGTGTTCGCCATCTTCTTCACCGTCGCGGCCCTCGTCTGGCGCATGGACTCCCCCTGGGCCCCTTGCCGCGGCTCGGTCCTCCTGGGCCGGACCTGCTCGCAAGAGCTGGCCCGCCGTAGGACATGTCCCCTTCCCGTGGCTGGAGGGTCGTCGGCCTCGACCTTTTCCTTGGTCGACTCCTCGACCACCTCCTCAACAAGGGGGGCTCCGATATTGGCACCACTGGCCTCCCCGGCAGCCCCCGCCCACTGGGCGAGCTCCCTCTCCTCCGCGGCTGTGTTGGCCTCATCCTCCATGCCGCCAGCACTGCAGGCCTCCATGGCGAGCTGCAGCTCTACCACCCTGGCGGCGATGTAGTCGATCTCCGCCTGGGTGGTGTCCTCGATGAGCAGCAGCTCGTCGTGGTCGTAGCCCTCTAACAAGTTGTGGAAGAACTCCTGCACCTCGCGTGCCGGGGGCTTGACCTAGGACGGGTCGAGGCCATGCGCGTTGAAGACCGGCATCATGTCGAGGATGGCAGACTCGCACGTGTTATTGCTCAGTGGGAACACACCTGACGGCAACCCAAACAGGGCCCCCTTGAGGACCTTGCCGGCCTTCGTGGCCCTGCCGGTCCTCTCCACCCTGCCATCGGCGAACACATCAAGCTGGAAGAGCCTCTGGCAGAAATGGGCGTGCCCCATCACCGTGAAGTTATGCTTCAGGATGGGGCAGAGCCTCAGGATGTCGGCCGCGTTCCTGAAGTCCCAGGCCGGCCTCCATTTCTTGTGCAGCGGGGCGATCGGGCGGCGGATGAAGTACGCCCCAATCATCTCCAGGGTGAGCCCGGCCATGGTGAGGCGATGGATCCTGGTGGTGGCAATCGAAAGCTTCGCATCGTCGGTGTCGAGGTCGCACCAGTCCTCGCCACGGGTCGGCGGGCTCTGACGAACCCGGCAGAACTCTGGCGGGTTCTTCTCCTCGATCCAGCACCACCGACCCTGCCACTCGTCCCACCTCTCCTTGTGGGCACCCTCCGGATACATGCCTTTCTCTTGGGCCCTCGGGATCCAAGAGATGCTTCCGGAAAGGGCACCCTCTGGCTGGAGGTGGGGGTAGAAGTAGTGGCGGAAGAGCGTCGTGTTGGGAAGCACCCCGGCGAAGCCCTCGTAGAGGTGGGCAAAGAACGCCATGCACGCCACAGTGTTCGGCATAAGATCCAGAAGACGGAAGCTGAAGGTGCACATGACGTCATCGAAAAAATCAGAGAAAGGGGGCAAAGCCCGCCGGAGAAGAAATACACGAAGAAGGGGTACCAATTTGGTCCGGCCTTGACGTAGTTGGTGGGGATGATGCGCGTGGCAGGATGCCCCATTGTCTCCACCGCCCACAGAGGCCTGAAGAAGTCCTTGAGGTGGAATACATCGACCAACGACGGGGAGAAGTAGGCAAACTACGCCCGCCGCACCGCAGCCTTGTTCTCCGGCGCCTCCCTCTCAACGACATCCTTGGACGCCCCCTTGCCCTTGCCAGTCTTGGGCGCCATGGCGGCTGGGAAAAGGCAGAGGGTCAAAAGCATGGGGGGGGGGGGCAGCAGCGACAAGCAGAAGCGAGAGCTCGAGGAGGAAGAAGATGGGGACGGCGTTTCCGAGATTGGAGAAAGTGCAGAGGGTAAATGAGCAGCGCACATGCGCTTATTCATTTTTATGGGGAAGGTGCAGGCCGCCTCTTTACCATTTACTATGACGTGACGCCCGCATGTAGCAGGCACCCCACACATGCCCCCCGCGTCACGCACGGACCTCCACATCGCGTGTTCAATGCGGGTCGTGGGGAAGCGCAGCGGACGAGAAAAATATCGCGGTAAAAATCAGCCCTTCCTGCCCGCGCACCGTTTTGGGCCTAACAAGGCATTGCCCTTATGTGTGGCCCAGGCCCGGGGCTCCTGTCGGTGTACAAAAGTAGGGGCTCTTTTTTGTACCCCTTTACTTGTGCACGGCAGTCAGAGCCACGCCCACGGCCCCACTTAGCAGGGCAGAGGAGGGAAGCCGAAGCCACAAGACAGTCAAAGCAATGCCAAGACAGAGACATGAAGAGCAAGAAGGCGAGGAAGACTCCCCCAGCAAGGCCCTTGCCAGGGCAGCCTCCACAGCTCCGGCAAGAGCCTTGCCGTGGCAGCTTGCCCGGTGCCAGCGGAGCGCGCCACCCTTAAGCCCCGAGGATTCCAACACCATCAACCACATTGGAACCAAGGCTCGGGAGGCTCCTCTGTGATGGCATACAGATCTTCGTGAAGATCATAAAAACACAAGACCAGATGAGGACCAGAAGTCGACGATCCTCGGCAAGATCCTTGCCGAGGAAACCCATGAGACCTCTGGCAAGATACTTGCCGCGGACGGCCACGGTGCCCCGGCAAGACCCTTGCCGGAGACATCAACAGGGCCGCAAACAGGCCCGCACCTGCCAAGGCTCCACCGCCGCTCCCATGCAGTTGCCAGCCCAGCCAGCCAGGCTGGCACCTGCATGGCGACGTGCAGCCTCCAGATCGACTCAGCAAGCACCTGCGTGGTGGCATGCAGATCTTCATGAAGATGCTTCCACCGCGCCACCTCAGCAGCCTGCCAGCCTACATGGCACCGCCCGCCTCGCTAGCCTAGACGCGTGTCGGAGCAAGGCAAGGAGGCAACAAAGCGAGGGGACACCTAAGGGGCGCATTTAATGTGTCTTGTCCCGTAATGACATGCGATAAGCTTGTACACTGTACCCTTTCCACCTCCTGTGTTCCACTGTGGCATCCCCTTTTTCCTATAAAAGGAGGTCTGAGGCGTACTGGAGAGGGATGGCTTTTTGGACTACGCACGCATCGTTGCTAGTTCAAGAACACAAGAACACTCAAATATACACCAAAGCAGGACTAGGGTATTACGCACTCTCGCGGCCCGAACCTGGGTAAATGATCTGTGTACCGGCTCTTAGACCCGCTCTTCCCACAACCCCGTGCCCGCCGACCATAGTAGGGATTCCTGTGATCCCATAGTTGTCGTTCCCACCGACAATGTCAAACACCCTGCTACCGTCACTCAGCCGCAAACATTGAGATTCCTGGTTTTTAAATTCTAGTAAATCCAAAAGTCGTGTGAAATTCATGAAACTTGGCATGCTATCATGGAGCGGCATCAACATGTCATGCTAAATTTTTTGTCCCATTTGGGGAAGGTTTGGGGATATGCTTCTCACAAACCAAAGGTTCTCACAACAAGCCTGATGGTTTTGGTAGGGAACATCCCACCTTTGGGGACGAAACGATATCCACTACCTCTTATTGCTTTCAAAAAATTTCTATTGTCGACATAGAACAACAGAAGTGTTGTGTCAATTTTTGGGATTTTTCGGGGTTCATTTGGACATTTTTATGCATTAGTTGAGTTTTCAATGCATTTATGTGCATAGTTCAAATTTGAACTACATGCACATGCTCTAATGCATATAAATTGGTTGAAAATTCAAATATGTGTCCTTGGTTGCATGCTTAGGTCCCATGCAAGAAATGAGAATGAATGTCAAACACCCTGCCACTGTCACTCGGCCGCAAACATTAAGATTCCTAGTTTTTAAATTCTAGTAAATCCAAAACTTGTCTGAAATTCATGAAACTTGGCATGCTATCATGGAGCGGCATCAACATGTCGTGGTAATTTTTTTCCCATTTGGGGCAGGTTTGGGTATAAGCTTCTCACAAACCAGAGCTTCTCACAACAAGCCTAATGGTTTCGATAGGGAATGTTCCACCTTTGGGAACGAAATGATATCAGCTGCCTCTTATTGCTTTCAAAAATTTTCTAGTGTCAACATAGAACAACATGAGTGTTGTGTCAAAATTTGGGATTTTACGGGGTTCGTTTGGACATTTTTATGCATTAATTGAGTTTTCGATGCATCTATGTGCATAATTCAAATTTGAACTACAGGCACATGCTCTAATGCATATAAATTTTTTGAAAATTCAAATATGTGTCCTTGGTTGCTTGCTTAGGTCCCATGCAAGAAATGAGAATGAATGTCAAACACCCTGCCACCGTCACTCGGCCGCAAACATTGAGATTCCTGGTTTTTAAATTCTAGTAAATCCAAAACTCGTCTAAAGTTCATGAAACTTGGCATGCTATCATGGAGCGGCATCAACATGTCGTGGCAATTTTTTGTCCCATCTGGGCAGGTTTGGGTATAAGCTTCTCACAAACTATAGCTTATCACAACAAGCCTGATGGTTTCGGTAGGGAACGCCCCACCTTCGGGAACGAAATGATATCCGCTGCCTCTTATTGCTTTAAAAAAAATTCTAGTGTCAACATAGAACAACAGGAGTGTTGTGTTAAATTTTGCAATTTTTCGGGGTTCGTTTGGACATTTTTATACATTAACTAGGTTTTCTTGGCATTTTATGTGCATAATTCAAATTTGTACTACATGCACATGCTCCAGTGCATATAAATTGGTTGAAAAAATCAAATCTTTGTCCTTGGGTGCATGCTTAGGTCCCATGCAAGAAATGGGGATGAATTTCAAACACCAGGGCACTGTTGATTGCCGGCAAAATGTTGAGATACTTTGCTTTCAAATTCTAGCATATCCAAAACTCGTCTGAAATTCATGAAACTTGGCATGCTATCTTGGAATGGCACCCGACATGCTGTGGTATTTTTCGTGTCCATTTTGAGAGAAGAAGCACTTGAATAACAGCCAACAAAGGCATTTTCAAACAAATAGCTGCCACTCTAACATCGTAAACGTTTGTATAATTCAAATCGTGTGTGTTATGTTAACCATTCACGTGACGCCACGTGTCTTGGTTTTAATGGCTATAGGAGGTGTCGTGCGGACACCTGCTTGACTGAATGGGAGGCGTGCGAGCGCAGTCTAGCGTGCAAGCTGACCGAGAGGCGTGCAAGCTGTCCTCCAATGCGCAGGCTCACCAGGAAGCGTGCGAGTTGTACGCTGTGCAGGTTCACTGGGAATCGAGCCCTTTGACTTCCATGGCCGCTCGCCTTCCTCTCCATTAATGGCGCTCGAGCCGCTGCTTAATACGGGCAGCCTTACTGTTCGCCTCCCATTCCCCTCCCTCCCGCAGACCTCCACCAATGCCATGGCGCAGAAGGGTCATCTTCCACTAGTCTTCAAGTTTGGTGAAGTCAACTCTGAGCCCGAGGAGATAGAAAATAAGGAGGAATGGGGCCTCATGGACATGGCACAGAACAAGCTGGCCACGGCTGTTGCTGCCCCCGCTCCCATCCCCGTGCCCACGCTAGCGACCATCCCCGTAGCATCAACGAGCTTGTTGTTGAGCACTATCGTAGAGCTGGAAACCGCAGGCGTCACTGACATCTTCGCGGACCCGCGCGAGCTCGTGTACATACCAGCGCCAGCGCCCGTGCCCGTGTGTGCCCCTCCACCTATCGCGGTGCCGGTCCCCGTGTGTTTGGCTGCACCCGCCGCCCGTGCCCATGCACGCGCCCCCCTCAGCGGCATGTGACGCCGCTGTCAACCACTACCTCAGTGCTGCCAGCTGCCGTCCTCCCACGCCCCGCCCGTCGATCGCGCGACAACATGATTTTTGATTTACAAGTGAAGAACATTCTAAGCTGCCTTGAAGACTTCAACAACAGTGTCTCGGAGGACGACAATGGTAAGGACGGTGCGACGTGGCACACCGCCTCCACCGTCGCTGGAAATAGTTTTTTTCTTGGGTTTAATATTGTATTTCGATCGCAAACGTTTTAGTTAGAACACCCGTATGCAAACCGACAACTTCGCCAGGAAGCCAAGGGAAAATGTGTTGAGCAGGATTGGTGCAGCTCTTGATTGCAAACGCTTTAGATAAAACACCCATATGCAAAGAGAGAGCAGGATTTGTGCATCTCTTCAACGCAAACGGTTGTTTTGGATGACCCTTGTGCAACCACTTACAAACAAGTTGGTAAGATTTGCATCTGTCATATTGGGTATGTTGCCATTTGTCAAACTTGAAAGATTGACATTTGTTGATCTAGTAACATTGCCATTTGTCAACCTTGTAACACTGCGATTTGTCAAAATATGCAGCTAAAAATCACTAGCACCATCTAATTTTTGCAACTAAAATTTAGTACTTAAGCATATATTTCATTCATAGATTAAGCAGTCATGCTTAATTTATACAAACAGTTCAACTCGACAATTGAACCGACCAAACTTTTCCCCAATTGTTGCCAACCACGTACCGAAATAGCTAGTTCTACTTTATATACTAGCTAATTTTAAGTACGTCGTACAGTTCCACCACATCTATAGTCAGATGAACTGAACAAAATAGCGCCTAAATACAACTATGGAGGGGCTTTGTACTACTTCCGGCAGCCTCTCCTCTGCCGAGCGCGCTCAGTAAGAGGCGGAGGAGGAGGAGCCTACCGACGAGCTGGACAAATGCAATACGGTGCTTGCCGCTGCTGCACGTTCGGCGATGCTCGCCAGCTCGAACGCCCACTGCCGCTCTAGACGATCCCTCTCGAAGCGGTGGTTCTCTTCGTGGATCTCCTAATTCCTCGCCTATGAGACAGCGTGTGTCGCGGCCACGGCAGCGGTAAGGCTCTTTGCGTGCTCGATGAGGCGCTCCTCCTCCTCCCGCAGGAACTCGGTGTAGCGCGCAAGGTCGCTGACGCATGTGCCGGCATCCACCTCCGCCTCCCGCCATCGGGCGGCGATGGCGGAGCGGGTGATGACCCCGGCGGTCGATGGTGGGCTGGCGGCCAGGGCGGCCGATGATGGGGTGGCGTCCACGACCACCACCTCCCGCCTTTGGGCCTGGGTGGCGGAGCGGTTGATTGCCACGGTAGCCGTCTATGGGGTGGCGGCCATGACGGCCACCTCCCACCTTCGGGCCGTGACGGCGGAGTGGGCGATGGCCCTGGCTTTCGACGGTGGTGTGGTGGCAACGGTGGCCGGAAACAGCTGCCGACGGGCAACTACGGCGGAGCGTGTGGTGGGTGTTCCGCGCAAACCCAACAGGGATGCCACGCGCACTACACTACACCGGGGACTGCGCCACTGCCGCGGCGTAGCCTCCCAGTCGGAGCTGTCGTCTGATGACGGCGGAGTGGCTGAGCGACCACGACGGACCGTTGCCATTGGCAATTGTGGGAGAAGCAGACAAGATAAGCTACAACAAGGGAGGGGAAAATGCGACGCAGGACTCACTGGCCGTGAGGTTTTTATAGCAGGCCAATAAGCATTGGGATTTTGGGGGATTTCACCCAGTAGGGCGGGAAGCTTGCGCGGGAACCTGCGAGGTTGCGTGGGAATGGGCTCACCGAAGATTCATTAGCGCCACCGTTTGGCCAAAAGAACGCTCCCCCGCGCTGCGCAAGCTTGCGCTCTAAACCGTCTGCGGCAGTGGGGTGACAAGACGTGCTAGAGGAGGATGAAAGGTCACGTACACATACGATTAATAAAAAATGTTTGCGATTGAATTACCTACTATACACTCGTCCTGGTTTATATGTAGGATTTAACTAATAAAATACGAATGCATGTCGCCAAAGATTATATAGTTGGATTGATATTTGAACATAGTTTCCAATTATATAATTTTTATAACATGCATTAACATTTTGTTGGTTAAATTTGAGGGCAAAGTATGGCACATAATATAAAGGGGACTATAGACCAAGACGGAGGTAGTAGCACACGGCCGCTCTCTACGCAGCGACGCAAGTGTCGGTCGACTTGTAGGCGACCATTTCGTGCGTGTTCAACTGCTCTATGCATGTGGTTGCTTGCGGTTGATGCGGCCGCGGCATGCTCTGCTTGCGTCCTGCCACGCGTGCTCTGCTCTCGCGTCCCTCCGGGTGCTCTCCCTCGTCCCTCCACGCGAGTTGCTAGAGTTTGGGGCCGACGCACAATCATGCACGTTCGTGTGCATGCGGTTGCGCCGGGCGTGGCTCCACAATGCAGTTACCCGATGCAAAACCTGCCATGCGGATGCGCCAAGAATCTAGGCCACCCGGCCCCCATTTATTCCTGCGGCCATTTCCCTTCATCTCTCGCGTCACATGCCACAATAAGCACCTCCACGACGACACATACAAAGAGGACATCCAGCAGTTCCAATGGCGCTCCCTATGGCTCCAATGGCGCTCCCAGCGGCCGACGACGACAACGGCGGGCAGTTCACCATGCATCACGTAGTGGACACACATGTGAGGGGGAAGGCCCTCACGGTGGTGTACACGAATGATCCGGTGTCGGTGGAGAGCTCCATCCAAACTATGGAGCAGTTCCTTGCTGAGGACACGTACCAAGTGGTCGGCTTCGACCTCGAGTACACCGTCGGTCGTGCCGGGCACAATCAAAAGGTTGTCGTCACCTAGTTGTGTGTGCGACATGATGTCCTCGTCTACCACTACCACCTAGCCACAAGGACTTGCAAGCATTTTTCCAGGTTTACCAACATCTCCGACTACAAGTTCGTTGCAGTGGACACTAGCAACGATCTAAAAGCGCTCAAGGTTTCGGGCTTGAAATGTCCGAATCTTGTCAACATCCAGGACCACTACAAGGTCTGGGGCAGCGCCAAGAACAAACTGAACTCCTTGGTTGACCTCCCTCGGCCATCATCGACCCCTACTACATGAAGATGAAGGATGAGAGCAAGAAGGACAAGGACACCTGGCATAGTGTTTGGCATGAGAGACTGGATGAAGAACACATCAAGTACGCGTCTAATGACGCGTACACAAGCTATGAGATGTACATGCGGATCATTGACATGAGGAAGTGTCTTATTCATTCCCTAGCCGATGGATCAAGCCACAAAGCAGTGGCGGGAGCGTCACAAGAAGTAGATGACTAGACGATCGTTTCTCCTACTTTAGAATGCATGCAATTGTTTATTGAGGTGTGTGTGAATGATCTGTATAGTCACTTATGTAATTGGATGTTTATTTTAGTTATATATATATAGACACACACACACACACATGTTATTCTTCTGTAGACAGAACAAATCACACGGCTTATTAGCAGCAATCGTCTGTGTTATTATTGGTCTTCGCACACATTTCTCATCACGGACCTGTTTGCCGTGTATCACACACATATTGTTCAGTTGAACTGTTTCCATTGTGTTGCGCAATAAAGGCTGCAAAGAGGGATCTACAACAACAAGGTCTATCAAGGTCTTTGTTTTGTAATTTTTGACATTTCTTGTTTTTTGAACACATGTTGATTGGCTTGAAGAAGGTCTATCTTGTTACTTTTTGATAATTGTTTATACGCAAGCAACTAGTTTGCATTTTTCAAAGTTTTTTGTACGAACAGAATCGCACATGAACTTACTATAGTAACCGTTTGTGTTATAATTTCTCATCGCAGACAGTTCACCCGAGTGGGCTGTTTGCTGCGTATCACACACATCTGGTTTACACAAATCGTTTGTGCTCTTTTGGCTGATCGCAAATGCCGCATACACACACATCTTGTTAAGATCAACCGTTTCCATTCTCTTGCCTAACCAAAAACAGTTTGTCCGAGTGAACCGTATGCCGTATATCACACACACCTTGATTTGGCTGACCATTTATGTTGCATTCCCTAATAGCACATAGTTCATCGGAGGGAATTGTATGTCGTATATCGCACACACATTGATATAGTTGGCTGTTTCTGTTGATCTTCCTCATCGCAAACAGTTTTGCTGGATCAGCCATATGCCCTTCATCGCACACTCATCTAAAATCTGAACCGTGTTTGATGCATCCGTCATCGCAAAAATTTTGCACATTTTAGACGATTCTCTTACACCATCGTTTGCGATTATTGCATCGCACACAGTTTCTCGAAGGGTCTCTGATCATAGTGTCGCATTAGCAGTATCTTGTAGTAGTGAAAGAGTTGTGGGCGATAATAGTCATATGGCTTACCACCAACGTCTTACTTTGATTCGGCGGTATTGTTGGATGAAGTGGCCCGGACCGACATTACATGACCGTGTTCATGAGACTTGTTCTACCGACGTGCTTTGCACACAGGTGGCTGGCGGGTGTGTGTTTCTGCAACTTTAGTTGAATCGAGTTTGACTACGGCCGGTCCTTGTTGAGGGTTAAAATATCACACTTGATGAAAAATCGTTATGGTTTTGATGCATAGGTAAGAACGGTTCTTGCTAGAAGCCCGTAGCAGCCACGTAAACTTGCAACAACAAAGTAGAGGATGTCTAACTTGTTTTTGCTGGGCTTGTTGTGATGTGATATGGTCAAGACATGATGTGATATAAATTGTTGTATGAGATGATCATGTTTTGTAACTAAGTTATCGGCAACTGGCAGGAGCCATATGGTTGTCGCTTTTATTGGATGAAATGCAATCGCCATGTAATTGCTTTACTTTATCACTAAGCGGTAGCGATAGTCGTATAAGCAATAGTTGGCGAGACGACAACAATGCTACGATGGAGATCAAGGTGTCAAGCCAGTGACAATGGAGATCATGACGGTGCTTTGGAGATGGAGATCAAAGGAACAAGATGATGATGGCCATATCATGTCATGTATTTTGATTGCATGTGATGTTTATCTTTTATGCATCTTATTTTGCTTAGTACGGCGGTAGCATTATAAGATGATCCCTCACTAAATTTAAAGGAATAAGTGTTCTCCCTGAGTATGCACTGTTGCTACAGTTCGTCGTGCCGAGACACCATGTGATGATCGGGTGTGATAAGCTCTACGTTCACATACAACGGGTGCAAGCCATTTTTGCACATGCGGAATACTCGGGTTAAACTTGACGAGCCTAGCATATGCAGATATGGCCTCGGAACACTCACACTGCAAGGTCGAACGTGAATCATATAGTAGATATGATCAACATAGAGATGTTCACCATTGAAAACTACTCCATCTCATGTGATGATCGGACATGGTTTAGTTGATATGGATCACGTGGTCATTTAGATCACTAGAGGGATGTCTATCTTAGTGGGAGTTCTTAGTAATATGATTAATTGAACTTTAATTCATCATGAAGTTAGTCCTGATATTTTTTTGCATATCTATGTTGTTGTAGATCAATGGACCGTGCTACCATTCCCTTGAATTTTAATGCGTCCCTAGAGAAAGCTAAGTTGAAAGATGACAGTAGCAATTACACGGACTGGGTCCATAACTTGAGGATTATCCTCATTGCTGCACAGAAGAATTACGTCCTGGAAGCACCGCTAGGTGCAAGGCCTACTGGAGGAGCAGATGTTGATGTTATGAACATCTGGCAGACTCGATCTGATGACTACTCGATAGTTCAGTGTGCCATGCTTTACGGCTTAGAATCGGGACTTCAAAGACATTTTGGACGGCATGGAGCATATGAGATGTTCCAAGATTTGAAGTTAATATTTCAAGCAAATGCCCGAGTTGAGAGATATGAAGTCTCCCACAAGTTCTATAACTGCAAAATGGAGGAGAACAGTTCTGTCAGTGAACACATACTCAGAATGTCTGGGTACCATAACCACTTGGCTCAGCTGAGAGTTAATCTTCCTGATGATAGTGCCATTGACAGAGTTCTTCAATCACTGCCACCAAGCTATAAAGGCTTCATGATGAACTATAATATGCAAGGGATGGAAAAGACAATTCCCGAGCTCTTCGCAATGCTAAAGGCCGTGGAGGTAGAAATCAAGAAGGATCATCAAGTGTTGATGGTTAACAAAACCACTAGTTTTAAGAAAAAGGGCAAAGGGAAGAAGGGGAACTTCAAGAAGAATAGCAAGCAAGTTGCTACTCCCGGGAAGAAACCCAAGTCTGGACCTAAGCCTGAATGTGAGTGCTTCTACTTCAAAAGGACTGGTCACTGGAAGCGGAACTGCCCCAAGTATTTGGCGGATAAGAAGGATGGCAAAGTGAAAGGTATATTTGATATACATGTTATTGATGTGTACCTTACCAATGCTCATAGTAGCGCCTGGGTATTTGATACCGGTTCTGTTGCTCATTTTTGCAACTCGAAACAGGGGCTATAGATTAAACGAAGATTGGCTAAGGACGAGGTGACGATGCATGTCGGAAATGGTTCCAAGGTCGATGTGATCACCGTCGGCACGCTACCTCTACATCTACCTTCGGGATTAGTTTTAGACCTAAATAATTGTTATTTGGTGCCAGCGTTGAGCATGAACATTATATCTCTATCTTGTTTGATGTGAGAAGGTTATTCATTTCAATCAAAGAATAATGGTTGTTCCATTTATATGAGAAATATCTTTTATGGTCATGCACCCTTGTTAAGTGGTCTATTCTTGTTGGATCTCGATCATAGTGATACACATATTCATAATATTGAAGCCAAAAGATGCAAAGTTAATAATGATAGTGCAACTTATTTGTGGCACTGTCGTTTAGGTCATATTGGTGTAAAGCGCATGAAGAAACTCCATGCTGATGGGCTTTTGGAATCACTTGATTATGAATCACTTGGTGCTTGCGAACCATGCCTCATGGGCAAGATGACTAAGACTCCGTTCTCCGGAACAATGGAGCGAGCCACAAACTTATTGGAAATAATACATACCGATGTATGCAGTCCAATGAGTGTTGAGGCTTGCGGTGGGTATCGTTATTTTCTGACCTTCACAGATGATTTGAGCAGATATGGGTATATCTACTTAATGAAACATAAGTCTGAAACATTTGAAAAGTTCAAAGAATTTTAGAGTGAAGTGGAAAATCATCGTAACAAGAAAATAAAGTTTCTACGATCTGATCGTGGAGGCGAATATTTGAGTTACGAGTTTGGTATTCATTTGAAACAATGTGGAATAGTTTAGCAACTTACGCCACCTAGAACACCACAGCGTAATGGTGTGCCCAAACGTCGTATCCGTACTTTATTAGATATGGTGCGATCTATGATGTCTCTTACTGATTTATCGCTATCATTTTGGGGTTATGCTTTAGAGATGGCTGCATTCACTTTAAATAGGGCACCATCTAAGTCCGTTGAGACGACACCACATGAACCGTGGTTTGGCAAGCAACCCAAGCTGTCGTTTCTTAAAGTTTGGGGTTGCGATGCTTATGTGAAAAAGCTTCAACCTAATAAGCTTGAACCCAAATCAGAGAAATGCGTCTTCATAGGATACCCAAAGGAAACTATTGGGTACACCTTATATCACAGATCCGAAGGCAAAATATTCATCGCTAAGAATGGATCCTTTCTAGAGAAGGAGTTTCTCTCGAAAGAAGTGAGTGGGAGGAAAGTAGAACTTGATGAGGTAACTGTACCTTCTCCCGAATTGGAAAGTAGTTCATCATAGAAATTTGTTCTAGTGATTCCTACACCAATTAGTGAGGAAGCTAATGATGATGATCATGACACTTCAGATCAAGTTACTACCGAACCTCGTAGGTCAACCAGAGTATGGTCCGCACCAGAGTGGCGGTAATCTTATTCTAAAAGTCATGTCACTAGACCATGATGAACCTACGAACTATGAGGAAGCGATGATGAGCCCAGATTCTGCAAAATGGCTTGAGGCCATGAAATCTGAGATGGGATCCATGTATGAAAACAAAATGTGGACTTTGGTGGACTTTCCCGATGATCGGCAAGCCATAGAAAATAAATGGATCTTCAAGAGGAAGATTGACGCTGACGATAATGTTACTATCTACAAAGCTCGACTTGTTGCAAAAGGTTTTCAACAAGTTCAAGGAGTTGACGATGATGAGACCTTCTCACCCGTAGCAATGCTTAAGTCTATCTGAATCACGTTAGCAATTGCCACATTTTATGATTATGAAATTTGGCAAATGGATGTCAAAACTGCATTCCTTAATGGATTTCTTAAAGAAGAGTTGTATATGATGCAACCAGATGGTTTTGTCGATCCAAAAGGTGCTAACAAAGTATGCAAGCTCCAGCGATCCATTTATGGACTGGTGCAAGCCTCTCGGAGTTGGAATATACGCTTTGATAATGTGATCAAAGCATATGGTTTTATATAGACTTTTTGAGAAGCCTGTATTGACAAGAAAGTTAGTGGGAGCTCTGTAGCATTTCTAATATTATATGTGGATGACATATTGTCGATTGGAAATAATAAAAAATTCTAGATAGTATAAAAGGATAGGCTAACCCGAGCCCCAGAGCCTTTCAAACATTGGGGAAGACTGCACCCCTCAAGACCCCACGATGAAGAGCCTCCTCCTGGGAGTCGGCATCAACTGTCCCTCACGGCCGAGTCCCAGGGACGGCTTCGAGATAAGCTGACTCTCAGGTGCCGGCTTCCAGATAAGCCGACTCTTAGCTGACGACTTCCAGAGGAGCCGGTTGTGGGAGTCGGCCCGCGACTCCAACCTCCTCCTTCCTTCGCCACGATGGGCGGGCGGAGTACGGTCGCAGCATGGCCGTCTCTACCCAGCTTATGAGGGGCTGGCATGGCTACAGTGCGTTGTATCGCTGGAGATCTCCATCGCAGCGCGGCACTGTTGCCATGCCTGCCCTGACCTTAGCCCCCATGGGCGGCGCACTATGCCCATGACGGCCTACCTGTACGGCCCAGAGACGGTGGGACCCGTCCGTCAGCGGGAGTACCGAAGGCGGCGAGAGCGCCACGAAGACGGCCCCGTGGGTTTCGGCCCCCTGGAGTCGGCCGGCCCCTCCCACGGGCCCCGCAAACCATTAATAAGACAAGACGGGGAATGGCGATAGTGATCGCCCGCCAGACGGTGGCACTGTTGCCATGACCCCATGACCAAGCCAGTGTCATCAGAAGCACATCTACAGTACCAGGCCTGTCGACGGGGCCCGCCAGACAGCGGGCCCCAGCAGTCGGCGGAGAAGACAGTGGCCTGAGAGATAGACGGCTGGGACCCACGCCCAGCCGGATTACCATTGTATCCCTGGGGGGCAGGCCTATATAAGCCCCCCGGGGCACCCATGCAAGGGGGATAGCTTCTCTAGGATTAGACCCGATCATATAGGAAGGAAGGAGCTAGCCTTGCCCTCTCCTACCTCCAGAAAACAACTCTAGGAGCAACCTTGTATTCACTTTGCCATAGTGATCATGTGGAGACCCCGCAGAGCAGTAGTAGGGGTGTTATCTTGTCGGAGAGCCCTGAAGCTGGGTAAGATCTGCCGGCGTGCATGTCTTCGCCTAATCCCGCTTTCGGGCACCGGCGACATTCTACTCGCTCCCACCATGATAAGCCATCCATTGGCATATGTCGTACCCAACCCCCGACATTTGGCGCCCACCATGGGGCGAGGTGCACCATCGTCCGGAAACCTGCTCTGGACGGGAACCCTATTCCTCCCTGGCGAGCACAGCCAGCCCGGCACGCCAGACGGAGTCTGCGCCGACGTGTTGCACGGCGCTTAGATCGCCTGCGCAGCCAGCTGCCTCACCGAACTTATCGGCGAGGTTCGCCTCTCCGACGAGCCTGCACCCGACACAGGCACGGGCGGCCCTGAGAGCCTCCTCGCGGGCCTCCTCGACCAACTCCACGTCGCCGGCGAGCCTGCCGCGGACCTGGAGTCCATAGGATCCACCGACCCGATGCTGGTCGACTCCGACACCGCGTCGCTCGACGCGGTCCCCACCAACGTGGTGGTCTACAATGAGCCGTTCCCTTGCGCGGAGAGCGGCAGAAGCACCGTCACGGAGGTCCTCGTCCTCGATCACGGTGAGTGTTCCGGCGAAGGAGCTCCTGATTCACTCGACGCGGCCCTGCAAGACCTGACCACGCCGATTCTTGGAGACGCTGACGCCAAGACGCTGGAGGCGCGCCACCAGCGGCTCGTCGAGGGCACGAAGAAGCTGGCAAGCATGAGACGCCAGCGTGAGATGGATCGCCCTGTGGGCGGCTCGCCGGCTCCAACTGGGCCTAGCCGCCTAGGCGCGGTCCGGCAGCGTGGCGCGGCCATCGCCAGCCTGTTTGGGGCCATTTGCCATGTGTACGCCACGCCTGCGGAGAACATCCGCGCTGCCCAGGCGGCGGCAGATGAGCTGGACAACTTCGAAGGTGAAGAGCGCCACCTGATGACGGAGCGAGTTCAGCAGCTCCTCGACGCGGCTGCCGCGCAGAACAAAGTCGGCTGCCGCACGGAGGCACCGCAGCGACAAAACAACGACTTGCCTCCCCGCCGAGATCAAGGCGCGACGTCTCGGACACCAACAGGCGGTGTCCGCGGAAGAAAAGACAAGGATCCGGCTGTCAGCCACAGTCAGACTCGCATCACCATCGAGCGAGACCAAGATGGCCGCCCCAAAGCAGTGGAGCGGCGGGACGACTATCTGCCTCCCCCTCCTCGCAGAGAAAGGCGAGTCTCCCCGCCACCCATAGAGAATCCGACTCTCGGTGACCGCCTTGGCCGCCGAGAGGGAGTCGGAGAGAATGACGCCCGCCACCGAATCGACCGACTCCACCGATCCCTGGCGCTGGAAGAAGAAGACGAGTTGGGCCCTCCCTATTTCGGATCCCGCATCCAAGACGAGCCCTTCCCCAAGGGGTTCACGCTCCCCTGAGATACACCCAAGTACACCGGCTCCGTGAAGCTGGAAGATTGGCTAGTTGACTACTCTACGGCCGTCAACATAGCGAACAGCAACAAGCATGTTGCCGTGAAGTATGTTCCACTCATGCTCCAGGGCACGGCCCAGACATGGTTGAACAGCCTGAAGCCCCGCAGCATCAACAGCTGGGTCCACTTCACCGAAGCCTTCGTCCGCAACTTCACGAGCACGTACAAGCGGCCTCCCAAGCCTCACCAACTCTCCTTGTGCGTGCAAGGCCCCGACGAGTCCACTCGCGACTACCTCACGCGCATGGCCGAGCTTCGGAACTCTTGCGAGGGCGTGCACGAGGTGCAGGCTATCGAGTACTTTACTGCCGGGTGCAGAGAAGGCACCCTCCTCAAGCACAAGCTCCTCTGTGACGAGCCGGAGACCCTCGACAAGCTGCTGGTCACAGCAGACAAGTACGCCACGGCAGACTCCTCCATGAAGGCGGAGATTCAAGTTAGTGCGACTGGAAAAGTAGCCCCTCAGGCTCCAAGAACTCCGGCTGGGGATACCAGTCGGCGGTAGCAGCAAAACGACCACAAGCGCAAAGCCCCACAGCCGGCTTCCAACAGTCGGCAAGTGGCGATAGTCGAAGACCAACAGCCGGAGGAGCAGCCTCCGGCGAAGCGACAGAAAGGTGGCAAGTCCAACTGGTTGCCGGCCTTCTCCTACGAGCAGACTCTAGATGGCCCCTGCAAGTTCCACAGCGACGCGAAGCTGACAAATCACACCACCCGGAAATGCCAGTGGCTCACCAGAATCGCCAAGGGAGACGACTTACTCCCTCCCCCGCCTGCTGGGCCGCGCCTCCACTGCTGCCCCAGCAGCCGGCTGTTCAGGCCAGTCGGCGCGATACAAGACGAGTTCCCCGACGAGCACGGAGCCTATGTGGTGTTCACCAGTGTGGCTGACGATCGACGCAGCAGGCGGCAGCAGCAGCAAGAGGTGAACGCAGTCACGTCAAGCACTCCAGAGTTCATGCACTGGTCCGAAAGGTCTATCAGTTGGAGCATAACTGATCACCCAGAGGTGATGCCGAATTCGGGCTCCTACGCCCTGGTCTTAGGCGCCACACTCGCCACAGATAGGCGAGCCACTCGTTTCTCGCGAGTGCTGATAGACGGAGGCAGCCGTATCAACATCCTGTACAAGGATACCATGGAGAAGTTAGGAATAAAGCAAAGACAGCTTCAGAGTAGCCGGACTGTGTTCCACGGCATTGTTCCTGGCCTTTCCTGCTCGCCAATCGGCAAGATCCTGACAGACGTCCTCTTTGGAGACAAAGATCATTTCCGCCGAGAGTCAGTTTGGTTTGAAGTGGTGGACCTCGAAATACCGTACCATGCGTTGCTTGGCGGACCTGCTTTGGCCAAGTTCATGGCGGTCCCCCACTACGCCTACCTCAAGATGAAGATGCCGAGTTCCAAGGGAATTCTAACCGTGGCCGGCAACTATAGAAAGTCGTCCGCTTGCGCGGCCGAAAGCAGTCGGCTGACCGAGTCCTTGGTGATCGCGGCTGAGAAGCGTCTTCTTGATCGGGTTGTTGCGATGGCCGGCAAGCAGCCCGAGATGTCACCCGAACCCAAGGAGTCGGAAGCAGAAGGATCATTCAAGCCGCCCAGGGAAACGAAGAAGATACCCTTGGACCCGGAGCACCCAGAGAGGTATGCTGTCATAGGTACAAACCTTGACAGCAAATAGGAAGGTGAGCTTGTCGATTTCCTCCGTGAGAATCGAGACATCTTCGCATGGTCCCCTAAAGACATGCCAGGTGTACCGATGGAATTCGCCGAGCACAAGTTACATGTCCAGTATGATGTGAAGGCCGTCAGGCAGCCCTTGTGCCGCCTGTCAGAAGAGAAGAGAAGAGTTGTTGGAGAAGAGATAGCCCGGCTCCTGGCAGCCGGCTTCATTATGGAAGTGTTTTTCCCAGAGTGGCTAGCAAACCCAGTCCTGGTGCTGAACAAGAACAAGCAGTGGAGGATGTGTATCGACTACACAAGCCTCAACAAATCCTGCCCGAAGGATCCATTCGCTCTGCCGAGAATTGATCAGGTGATAGACTCCACAGCTGGATGCGAGCTGTTGAGTTTCTTAGATGTATATTCTGGATATCACCGGATCAAGCTGAACCCAGCTGACAGACTGAAGACCGCCTTCATCATGCCGTTTGGTGCCTTCTACTACCTGACCATGACGTTCGGCTTGAGGAATGCCGGTGCCACCTTTCAGCGTTGCATGCAGAAATGCCTCCTCAAGCAACTCGGCAGAAATGCCCACGTCTACGTGGATGATGTGGTGGTGAAGATGGAAAAGCGTGGAACACTGTTGGAAGACCTCAAAGAAACCTTTGAGAATCTGCGCCGATTCCAGATCAAGCTCAACCCCGAGAAGTGCGTCTTCAGAGTACCAGCCGGCCAACTCCTTGGCTTCCTGGTCTCTGAACGCAGCATAGAGTGCAACCCTGTGAAGATCAAGGCCATCAAGAGGATGGAAGCACCCAGACGAGTGCTGGATATGCAAAAGTTCACCGGCTGTTTGGCGTCCATCAGCCGATTCATCAATCGGCTGGGTGAGAAGGCTCTCCCCTTATATCAGCTCATGAAGAAGACGACCTTTTTTGAGTGGACTCCAAAGGCGGACAAAGTTTTTCTCCAACTGAAGAAAATGTTGACTACGCCCCCTGTGCTGGCGGCCCGACTCCCAAAGAGCCCATGCTCCTATACATTGCCGCCACCAGCCGGGTAGTCAGCACAGTCATTGTAGTTGAGCGCAAGGAGGAAGGCAAGGCGCTACCTGTCCAGAGACCGGTATATTACCTGAGCGAAGTACTGTCGGCCTCCAAGCAGAACTACCCCCACTACCAGAAGATGTGCTACAGCATGCACTTTGCCGCCAAGAAATTGAAGCCTTACTTCCAGGAGCATCCAATCACTGTGGTCTGCACAGCCCCACTTGCCGAGATCATCGGAAGCCGAGATGCTTCTGGCCGAGTGGCCAAATGGGCCATCGATCTGGCTCCCTACACCATCTACTACCAGCCCCACACCGCTATCAAGTTGCAAGCACTAGCCGACTTCCTCGTCGACTGGGCCAAGACCCAGTACCTGCCGCCAGCACCCGACTCCACCCATTGGCGGATGCATTTCGATGGCTCCAAGATGCGCACCGGCTTGGGAGCCGGCGTCGTCCTCACTTCCCCCAAAGGCAACAAGCTCAGATATGTGCTGCAGATCCATTTTGCCGTGTCCAACAACGTCGCTGAGTACGAGGCGCTCATTCACGGGCTCCGGCTTGCCAAAGAACTCGGCATTCGCCAGATCCTGTGTTATGGAGACTCTTACTTGGTGGTCCAGCAGTCATCTGGTGATTGGGACGCCAAGGATGCAAACATGGCGAGCTACCGTCTCCTTGTGCAGCAACTCAGCGGATACTTCGAGGGGTGCGAGTTCCTCCACGTGCCAAGGAATGACAACGACCAAGCAGACGCCTTGGCACGAATCGGCTCCACCCGCCAAGCAATACCATCCGGCGTTGCCCTTCGGCGCCTCCTCAAGCCGTCTGTCAAGCCTTCACCAGAATCAGACTCCATCTTTGTGCCGGCTCCACCCGAAGAAGTCGGATCCGACTCCAAGAGCGCTCCAGTCGAAGCCGGCCCGGGGACTTCAGAACCCGGCCCTGGGACTGTGGCGACCAATCCGATGACTCCAGAACTCGGCCCGGGGACTTCATCAATCCAGCAAGCGGCTGCAGACTCCAACCCACCGCCTCCCAGCCCAGCCGCCCTCGTCCAAGTCGCAGTACTGGTAGTCGAACAAATAGCAGCACCCTCATGGGCACAACCCATCCTCAAGTTCTTGGTGAGCAAAGAACTACCAATTGATGAAACCTTGGCTCGGCAAGTACAACGCCGAGCGGCAGCCTACACCATAGTCAACAGAGAGTTGGTCAGGCGCAGCGTCACTGGCGTCTACCAGCGTTGCATCGAGCTAGAGCAAGGCCAAGCGATTCTCAAAGATATCCATCAGGGCGAGTGCGGCCACCATGCGGCTTCAAGAGCACTCGGCGCCAAAGCATTTCGACATGGTTTCTTCTGGCCGACTGCCCTAGAAGAATCCAAAGAATTGGTTCAAAAGTGCAAAGGGTGCTAGAAGTTCCGCTCCAAGCCACATCAGTCGGCTTCGGCACTCAAGACTATCCCCATCACCTGGCCCTTTGCGGTTTGGGGCCTGGATATGGTGGGACCATTCAAAACAGCCCGAGGCGGCCTAACTCACTTACTCGTCGCGGTGGACAAGTTCACCAAGTGGATAGAAGTAAAGCCCATCAAGAAGTTGAATGGTCCGACTGCGGTGAGTTTCATCGCTGACATCACGACTCGGTACGGCATACCGCACAGCATCATCACCGACAATGGCACAAACTTTGCCAAAGGTGCCTTGGCCCGTTTCTGCGCGACTCAGGGCATCCGATTGGACTTAGCGTCCGTTTCCCA
Organism: Triticum dicoccoides; assembly: GCF_002162155.2. Lineage (NCBI taxonomy): Eukaryota > Viridiplantae > Streptophyta > Magnoliopsida > Poales > Poaceae > Triticum > Triticum dicoccoides. The sequence continues at coordinate 316,296,710 of NC_041389.1, read as the reverse complement.
TCCGCAGTCAAACGGCCAGGTAGAGCGAGCAAACGGCCTCATCCTATCTGGCATCAAGCCTCGACTGGTCGAACCACTAGAGTGTTCGGACGACTGTTGGCTTGACGAGTTGCCAGCCGTTCTCTGGAGTCTGCGCACGACTCCAAACAAGTCAACCGGCTTCACAAACTTCTTCCTCATCTACGGTGCTGAAGCCGTCATCCCAACGGACATAGAGTTCGACTCTCCGTGAGTCACCATGTACACCGAGGAAGAAGCAGAAGAAGCACGTCAAGACGGTGTCGGTCTGCTGGAAGAGGGCCGGTTGTTGGCACTCAGTCGATCCAGCATCTACCAGCAGATCCTGCGCCGATACTACAACAGGAAGGTCATGCCGAGATCTTTCCAAGAGGGCGACCTTCTGCTCCGGCTGATCCAGCGAACAGCCGGCTAGCACAAGTTGTCGGCGCCTTGGGAAGGCCCCTTCATTATCAGCAAGGTGCTGGGAAACGACTCCTACTACCTGATCGACGCTGAGAAGCCCCGAGCACGCAAGAGGGACGACTCCGGCAAAGAGATGGAGCGCCCATGGAATGCAAATCTTCTCCAAAGATTTTATAGTTGATGCAGTATGTATCACGCTACCCTTTGTATTAAAGTACCAAGACTTCGGGCCCCCCGAGACAAGCTCGCGGACTGCCTTTTTTTGTTATCTGTATGATAAGAATTATGCCTTCGAGTATATTACTCTTTGTTATGCCGCTTGGCACCGGGCTCGACTAGTCGGCCCGGGGACTCGCCGCCTCGCGCTATGAAATGCTTCCCGCAGTCAGACAAGTAGTGTGTGGCGCCTAAGCCGTCTCCTGTCAGAAGCCGCAGCTCGCAGAGCGACTGTTTGGTAGGCAGGAGTAAGGAAGAACGGGCGCCCACACGGAAAATGGCTAAGGACCCAAAGCACAAATATAGCCTAAGACGGCTTCCATCCTCTCTCAAGCAAAAGCCGACTCATGAGTAGTCGGCTTGCCGCTTTCTTCTAGCCTCTCTTAAGTGAAGCCGACTCGTAAGTAGTCGGCTTACCGCTTTCTATCTGACTTGTTAAAAAGACTCTAAAAAGGCCAAGTACTTGCCTTCCCAAAGTAGCCAAGCGTTTGATCCAGTGGCAGTCCACAGAGCGGTTGTTCGACTGGCAAGGCGGCGACTAAGGGAGGGCAGCAAAGGAAAAAGCCAAAAGAGCAATGAGCAAGGAAAGATAGAACTCGGATAAATATTTACATAGGCCCTTGGCCAAATCTTCAAGTAGAAGTTCAAAATACACCCCACGGGTGGAATTGTTCGAATTAACAAAGTTCTTCAAAGACTACTAAGGCAGATAAAATGAAGGCAAAGACGGTAGCCTAGGAGGCGGCATTCGGGTTCGGAGGGTCGGAGGAGACGGCGGTGTCAGGCGCCGGGGCGGCCGGCTGGGCAGTCTCGGCTTGATCGTCTCCGGTGGCAGCCGCCTTCTCCGGACGCGGCTCATTGCTGGAGGCGCGGTCGAGCTGAGGCTGGTCGCCCTTTCCGTCTTCTGGCGCCTCTGTCTCACCTTCGTCCTCCGCCTCGCCTTCCTCCTCGGCGCTGGAAGCAATCACCTCCGCCGAGTCCTCGTCGTAATCTGGGTTCATCCTGAACCACTCCGGCGGCGCCTCCCTGCCGTCTTCAGCCCGATCAGGGACGAAGATGCTGGTGTCGGCATAGTCGGTGATCGCCGCAGCACGAGCGACGAGGGCGTCTTCCACAGCTACCAGCTCCGCCTGGGCCTCTGACCGGAACGCGGCCAGACGGTCCAGGTCCATCCCTGGATACCATGCCTTGACGAATTCCAAGGCCCGGTGCACTCCAGCCCGGGCCGAGGAACCCTTCCAAGCCTCAAGACGACCAGTTGTGACCTCCAGCCAGTCGGCAGTCCGACTAGCAGTGCGCAGAACCGGCATGTCTGGCCGCGGCAAGCTTGCCGCACTCCTCCCCCTTGGCGCTCAAGGCAGTGTTGGCTTCTCCCAGCCGCTTCTGAAGAGTGGCGTTGGCTTCTGAAGAATAAGAAAGAAAGACGTTAAGTCATCAACAAAGAAAGTCGCTGAGAAGATCCGGCCCGACTGCTAAGCAGTCAGCCCGAATCTCGTGGACTACAGCCCGCGGGTGCGCCAGCGCGCCTCCGCGAAGAAGAAGGAAGACTCACTCTAACTCTCTGACAAGTCGGCAGTCCGCTTGCTCAGCTCCTCAACATTGCGGTTGAAGGCAGTGACACGGAGGTTGTGGTACTCCTGCAGTAAGAATTTTTAGACGAAGATAAGTATCAGAACTCGCTAGAAGGAGTTCCGAGCCGCCTGCTCAACAACTGGCCCGAAACTCGGGGACTACACCCAATGGGTGCGCTGGCGCGCCCCCACAGAAAAGAACAAAGAAAAGCAAAGTCAAAAATGAAGCATACCCGGACGGCTACTCGCGACGCCAGATGCGCCTTGGTGCAGCTCTGGATGGCGTCGCCCTCGGCTCGCAGCTTCGCCTGAACGTCCAGAAGAGCCTGGCTCAGCGGGCCCGTGCCGCCTCCTCGCACCCACCCAACGGGCGCGGCACTCGTCGCCTCGGGGTCTGGGATGGCCGAGCTGGCGGCACCGGTCTCCAACGGGCGTGGCGCCGAAGTCGCCTTCTCAAGGCGGTGGCGCACTGGCGAGGCGACTTGAAGGAGCAGCCTCGCCTCGGACTCATCCGCAGTTGGTGGCGCCGGCGGGCCTGCCGGCTGTTTACCTCGTGCACTCGCAGACGGCGGCGGAGGCGGCGGAGGTGGCGCGGCCGTGTCTGACATGGAGGCCTCGCCGCTCTCCCTCTCCATGATAGGGTGCTCGCCACCGGCTTCCCCAGTCTGCCCCGTGAACTCCGGGGGTGGCGGCGCGGAGTTCAGCGGAACGACAAGCATCGCCGATTGGCGGCGCGCCGCCTCCTCAGCTCGCCGCCTTGCCGCCACGGCGGCTTCAGCCTCGTCTAGCTTCCTCTGGGCGGAGGCAGCCGCCTTCTCCAGACGGGCGGCTTCGTCCTCATCACGCTTCTCCCGCGTGTTCCGCTCCGTCGCCTCCCGAAGGTCAGCGGTGGGATCAATCCGCCGAGCACTGGCGGAAGTCTCCGCCGACGCCATGATGGAGGCGGCGGCGACCCTCTCGAAGGTGAGGGGAGCCCTGAGGCGAAGAAAGTATGTAAAAGATTTGGACAAAAATCCACCAAGAGAAAAATAAGTCAAGAGCGGAGGCACTTACGTGGAGACCAGCGGCGGCTTCTTCACTTCCTTACGGAAGCAGTTGGCCTTCGCGAGCGCCTCTTCCCGCTTGGTTGCGGCGGCCGCCCCCTTGAACTTCTTCGATCGGCCGCCAAGCAAGATCGGCCCGGCCCAGCACCTCTTCGCGCCGCCTTGACCACCCAAGCCGGCAGAGGAGCCCGCGCCCGGATGGCCAACCCTCGGTTGGCGGCGCGGGACGACTTCGCCCTCGGTGTCGTCATCAGGCCAATCGGCAAAGGTGGCCGACGGCCTGAAGCCTCCTCCTCCTCCTCCTCCTCCTCTGCCTCCTTCAGCGTCGGCCTCCATCGCTGCCGCCCCCAAGTCAGGGTCGTCGACGTCGCTCTCCGCCCGGTCGGAGACAAACTGACGGGCCGAGCCCGTGGTGCCGGCTGAGGGCTGGATGAGGGGGTTCTGACTCGAGAAAAAACCAAAAAGATCAGAAGTCGGATTCGGCTACAAAGGAAGACAGAAGAAAAAGAGAGATAACTTACCGCAGGAGGGGGGTTGGCGCGTGAGTACGGCTCCTTGCCGAACTGCCAATCCACCGCGAGACCGCAGTTCGCGATGTAGTTCACCGTGTCCGCCACCTCCGCGTGGGGCATGTCCTTGGAGCACATCCGACTTGGGTCTCGGTGGCCGCTCATCTGACAGATCAGATGAGGACTCGGTGTGCCATGAAGGCGGCCAGCAGGTCGGCCCAGGTCAGACCTTCCGACTGCGTCAGAACTCGGAGTCGTGCGACGGCGGCGGCTCCGGCGGGGGTCAGCATCTTGACTAGGTGGGACCAGCTGGGGAGCCTCCCAGCCGGTGCGCCGGCTTCATAAGGCGGCAGGTTGACCCAGTCGCCGTCTGGGGCGACGTTCTTCACGTAGAAGTACGACCGCTGCCACATTTTCACCGACTTGATTAGCAGAATGGCGGGAAAAGGGTTGTCGGCCGTCGATCTCCGCATCGCGATGAAGGTGCCGCACTGGGCTGGCACGCCGGCAACGTGCGTGCCGAGCTTGGACTGGAAGAATTCCCCCCTTAGCTCGATGGTGGGGAGAATGCCAAGGAAGCCTTCGCACAGGGTGGCGAAGGCAGCCAGCAGCACCACCGTGTTCAGGGTGAGGTGGTGCGGCTGGAGCCCGTGGAACTCCAAGAAGGAGCGGAAGAAGCCGCTCGCCGGCAGCCCCAAGCCGCGCATAAGGTGCGAGCGGAACACGACCCGCTCGCCCTCCTCCGGCGCCGGCACTATTTCCCTCTCCGGTGCGGCACGGGCTCGCACTAGGCCCACGCCGGGGAGGCGACACGTCTTGCGGAGGAACTCGATGATGTCGTCGTCCACCTCAGAGCCGTCTCACACGCCGGAGCGCACGGCAGCAGGTGCGGCAGCGGAGGAAGAGCTCATCATCGCAAGCATGGCGTAGCTCGGTGCGACGGCGGGAAGAGGAAGAAGAAGCAAGAAGGAAGCAAGGGGAGTAGGGGAGATGGGCGCGCATGCTTCGCTGCTCCCTTCCTCCCGCCTACTTATAGGCTCGGGGGCTGAGAAGCCGATGGGGTGGGCGTGGGATTAACTGCGGCCCGGCCCCCACGCCCCCCATGATTTACCACACGCAGTAACTGCGTGCAGTTACGGCGTGGGAAACCCAACCGTCCGCACGGCCGCAGCAAATCCGCCCGCGTGCCGAGGCACGGTAGTGGTGGGCCCCGCCTGAGGTCCTGTCCCGTCGCGTGCGAGGGTGGGCAGACTGACCCCGCCATGTGGCACCACGCGACGGGCCCGCAACGAGCGGCTGCCCGGAAGCTTATCAGGCATGCCGCCTGGACCCTGCCGCGACGTTCAAACCCTCTAAGAGGCAAGATGGCCTTCTGTGAGTCCGACTCCAGCTAGTCGGCCTGGAGGAAGACGGCGGGCGAGGCCGAGATTCCACCCCCAGAGAGATGAAACTGCTGAGGCTCCCCGGCGCGTCTCCCGCGGCGCCTCACCAGCTTCGGGGACTACTGTCAGAGTAATGGGCCACGGGTAGGCTAACCCGAGCCCCAGAGCCTTTCAAAACATCGGGGCAGACTGCGCCCCTCAAGACCCCACGATGAAGAGCCGCCTCCTGGGAGTCGGCATCAACTGTCCCTCACGGCCGAGTTCCAAGGACGGCTTCGAGATAAGCCGACTCTCAGGTGCCGGCTTCCAGATAAGCCGACTCTTAGCTGACGACTTCCAGAGAAGCCGGCTGTGGGTGTCGGCCCGCGACTCCAACCTCCTCCTTCCTTCGCCACGATGGGCGGGGCGGAGTATGGTCGTAGCATGGCCGTCTCTACCCCGCTTACGAGGGGCTGGCATGGCTACAGTGCGCTGTATCGCTGGAGATCTCCATGGCGGCGCGACACTGTTGCCATGCATGTTGTGACCTCAGCCCCCGTGGGCGGTGCACTGTGCCCACGACGGCCTACCTGTACGGCCCAGAGACGGCGGGACCCATCCGTCAGTGTGAGTACCGAAGGCGGCGAGAGTGCCATGAAGACGGCCCCGTGGGAGTCGGCCCCCTGGAGTCGACCGGCCCCTCCCACGGGCCCCGCACGCCATTAACCAGACAAGACGGGGAATGGTGACAGTGATCGCCCGCCAGACGGCGGCACTATTGCCATGACCCCATGACCAAGCCAGCGTCATCAGAAGCACAACTATAGTACCAGGCCTGTCGGCGGGACCCGCCAGATGGCGGGCCCCAGCAGTCGGCGGAGAAGACGGTGGCCTGAGAGACAGACGGCTAGGACCCGCGCCCAGCCGGATTACCATTGTATCCCCGGGGGCAGGCCTATATAAGCCCCCCGGGGCACCCATGCAAGGGGGATAGCTTCTCTAGGATTAGACCCGATCATATAGGAAGGAAGGAGCTAGCCTTGCCCTCTCCTACCTCCTGAAAACAGCTCTAGGAGCAACCTTGTATTCACTTTGCCATAGTGATCATGCGGAGACCCCGCAGAGCAGCAGTAGGGGTGTTATCTCCTCGGAGAGCCCTGAAGCTGGGTAAGATCCGCCCGGCGTGCATGTCTTCGCCTCATCCCGCTTCCGGGCACCGGCAACGTTCTACTCGCTCCCACCATGATAAGCCATCCATTGGCATATGTCGTACCCAACCCCCGACAATACTTGAATAAGAATTTTTCAATGAAAGACCTCGGTGAAGCTGCTTATATATTGGGCATCAATATCTATAGAGATAGATCAAGACGCTTAATTGGACTTTCATAAAGCACATACCTTGATAAAGTTTTCAAGAAATTCAAAATGGATCAGTCAAAGAAAGGGTTCTTGCCTGTGTTACAAGGTGTGAAGTTGAGCCAGACTCAATGCCCGACCACTTCAGAAGATAGAGAGAAAATGAAAGTCATTCCCTATGCCTCAGCCATAGGTTCTATCATGTATGCAATGCTGTGTACCAGACCTGATGTGTGCCTTGCTACAAGTTTAGCAGGGAGGTACCAAAGTAATTGTCGGCGTTATGGGAACGGGGGTCCCCAGACTTGCCTGCCTGCGGCCTGCGACGTGGCTCAAGGGGCGGCCCAGCATGGCCCATCTTCATCAGCACGAGATCAAGACCCTCGCGAGGGGCCAAGCCTCGCGGGGCGGACGACAGGAGGCTTCCTCAGGCACGGCCTTGTCAGGTTGGCTCGCGAGGAGGCGGAGAGATCAAGGCGGGGTACTTCACGAGGTGCCCATGACGCAAGCCATGACGACCAAGGGCGCCAGGCGGGTGCCAGCCCACGCAGTGTCCTTTTTCCCTCTTTGGTGCAAAGGGAGCAAGCGCAGGCGAGAGCATCAAGCAAAGGCATCCATTTTGGTGCAACAAGACCAAGACCAGCAGAACGGCCGGATGGAGGTCATCGTGGAGCCCAAGCCGGCGTCACCACCAGAGCCTTTAGCAGGCGAGGACCAACTTTAGTCACGATAAGTGTACTACATATTCCCCTTCAAAATGGCCAATTGTTGGCGCCCTTCCCGCTCAATATTTGGGAGGAGGCCCAGGGCCTTTGCCTATAAATAGGACTAGCCACCACAAGCTAGAGGCAATGGGATCCTCACCAGGAAACCAATAGAGAGAGCGACTGAACTCCCCCCAGTAGTTCATCGCACCAGCCAAGAACAGACCCTCGCGAGGCTGTTCTTCCTTGTATTGTTCATCATCAGCCCTAGAGATCCTAGCGAGGCGGCGAGGCGCAGGCAGTAGAAGGCCAGATCTCCGCGCGCACCCCAGAGTTCGAACCTAGAGGGTCTGCCGGAACCCGAAATCCGACAGTAATCCAGGAGTGGATCACCGCACAACAGTCAAGAGCATCCTGAAATACCTGAAAAGGACTAAGGATATGTTTCTCGTTTATGGGGGTGACAAAGAGCTTATCGTAAATGGTTACGTCGATGCAAGCTTTGACACTGATCCAGACGACTCTAAGTCGCAAATCGGATACATATTTATATTGAATGGTGGAGCTGTCAGTTGGTGCAGTTCCAAGTAGAGCATCGTGGCGGGATCTACGTGTGAAGCAGAGTACATACCTGCATTGAAAGCAGCAAATGAAGGAGTCTGGATGCAGGAGTTCATATCCGATCTAGTTGTAATACCTAGTGCAACGGGTCCAATGACAATCTTTTGTGACAATACTGGAGCAATTGCCTTGGCAAAGGAATCCAGGTTTCACAAGAGAACCAAACACATCAAGAGACGCTTCAATTCCATCCGTGATCAAGTCAAGGAGGAAGACATAGAGATTTTCAAGATACATTCGGATATGAATGTTGCAGGCCCGTTGACTAAGCCTCTTCCACGAGAAAAACATGATCAACACCAAGACTCCATGGGTGTTAGAATCATTACTATGTAATCTAGATTATTGACTCTAGTGCAAGTGGCAGACTGAAGGAAATATGCCCTGATAAAGTTCTTATTTATATTTCCTTATATCATGATAAATGTTTATTACTCATGCTAGAATTGTATTAACCGGAAACATAGTACATGTGTGAATACATAGACAAAACTAAGTGTCCCTAGTATGCCTCTACTTGACTAGCTCGTTAATCAAAGATGGTTAAGTTTCCTGACCATAGACGTGTGTTGTCATTTGATGAACGGGATCACATCATTAGAGAATGATGTGATGGACAAGACCCATCTGTTAGCTTTGCATAATGATTGTTAAGTTTTATTGCTACTGCTCCCTTGATGACTTATACATGTTCCTCTAACTATGAGATTATGCAACTCCCGAATACAGGAGGAAAACCTTGTGTGCTATCAAACGCCACAACGTAACTGGGTGATTATAAAGATGCTCTACAGGTGTCTCTGAAGGTGTTTGTTGGGTTGGCATAGATCGAGATTAGGATTTGTCAATCCGTGTATCGGAGAGGTATCTTTGGGCCCTCTCGGTAATGCTCATCACTATAAGCCTTGCAAGCAATATGACTAATGAGTTAGTTGCAGGATGAAGCATTACGGAACAAGTAAAGAGACTTGTCGGTAACGACATTGAACTAGGTATGAAGACATCAATGATCGAATCTCGGGCAAGTAACATACCGATGACAAAGGGTGCGGATTGACCAATAAAGATCTTCGTAGAATACATAGGAGCCAATATGAGCATCCAGGTTCCGCTATTGGTTATTGATTGGGGATGTGTCTCGATCATGTATACATAGTTCTCGAACCTGTAGGGTCCGCACGCTTAACGTTCGATGATGATTTTATGAGTTATGTGTTTTGGTGACCAAAGTTTGTTCGGAGTCCTGGATGAGATCACGGACATGACGAGGAGTCTCGAGATGGTCAAGAGGTAAAGAGTGATATATTGGAAGGTTATGTTCGGACACCTGAAAAGTTTCGGAGAGGTTCGGACATTTTTCGGAGTACCGGGAGGTTACCGGAACCCCCCGGGAAAGTTAATGGGCCTACATGGGCCTTAGTGGAGAGAGGAGGCAGCGGCCAGGAGGTGGCGCCCCCCAAGCCCAATCCGAATTGGACAAGGGGTCGGGGCGCTGCCCCCCTTTTTCCTTCTCCCTCTCCACTTCTTTCCCCTTTCCCACTCCGGAAAAGGAAGGGGAAATCCTACTAGGACTGGGAGTCCTAGTAGGACTCCCCTCTTGGCACGCCCCCTCTAGCCCAGCTGCCCCCTCCTCCCCTCCTTTATATACGTGGGTAGGGGGCACCCGAAAGTCACATTAGTTGTTCTCTTTGCCGTGTGTGGTTCCCCCCTCCACAGTTTACTCCTCCGGTCATAGTGTCGTAGTGCTAAGGCGAAGCCCTGCGCGGATCACATCATCAACACCGTCACCACGCCATCATGCTGACGGAACTCTCCCTCGACCCTCTACTGGATCAAGAGTTCGAGGGACGTCATCGAGCTGAACGTGTGCTGAACACGGAGGTGCCATAAGTTCGGTACTTGGATCGGTTGGATCGTGAAGACGTTCGACTACATCAACCGCGTTAACTAACGCTTTTGCTTTCAGTCTACAAGGGTACGTGGATACACTCTCCCCCTCTCATTGCTATGCATCTTCTAGATAGATCTTGCGTGATCGTAGGAATTTTTTTGAAATTGCATGCTACGTTCCCCAACACTACCAGATGCCCCGGCTCTCGCACGTGCTGCTGCTACTACTGCTTTTCTGCTACTAGTGCATTCAGTTTCGACGTTAAAATTCAGTATCGACAGCAAAATTCAGTTTCGATAGTTAAATTCAGTTTCAACAGTTAAGTTTAGAGATGAGAAGCTGATGTATTTTACATCTAGCACTTTGTGGTTATGTATTTTACGTCATCTATTGGAGATGCTATTAGAATTCTACTCGGGTTAACGTTGTCTCTCTTGTCTTGCTTCACCCTCGCCGTCGTACAACTCACCTGAGCTGCTCCAATGATGAAACCCTCCATCGCAGCGGAGCAGTACCCCGAGCTCCATCTCCAGATGCCTAAGATCTTCTTCCCCTGCTCCAACAGCCAAATCAGCCGGAGCATCCTCACCGACCAACCCAATCACACACTGAGATTGACATGGCTTCACCAAAGAGGTTGTATACTTGTTGCATTGCTTTTTTACTCTACATTTTATATATATTGCCCACTGAGCACATGTAGTAACGTGAAATACGATTAGTTTCTCCTACTATATGACAAGCAGTGAGGTACCAGGCAACTTAGCTATCCGTGATGGACTCTCTTGAACGCCATCATTATTTATCTCTGCGTGCTTGCGCTGTGCATTTGTAGATGGGCCAGGGAGTTTAGCTAGTAGGGCAGTGGCCTGGGTCCAAAGTAGTAGAAGTAGCACAAAAACATTTTTTGGGTGTAGGCTTTTCCCTGCTCAAGCCTGCCTACTAGAATTGCCGGTTCTTGAAAAGAAAAGTGAAGGAAAAACATAGGAATTGGAAATTTTCCTATGGTGCTACTATTAATGCATTTGGTTCAAAGGAATGGAGCAAAGGAAAAATGTAGGATTTGTACCTTTAGTGTCTCCTTGAAAGAAAAACCGTAGGAATTTTAATATCCACTTGTCCTCCTTTTCAAATTGCTATTCATGAAGCACAATACTAAAAGATAGTAGCATAATAGCATTATAACCATACATTTTCTTTTGGTTTGACTTAATCTCACCATGCCTCTTTGCATCCTGTGATCTTCCAATTCTTGTGAACCAAACACCCAGATTGGTAGAAATCCTGTGTTTTTAAAATCTCTGTTTTGCACGTGCATTCCTATCTTATTCCTGTGTATTTCCTATCCCTGCATTGTTAGAATCTTCAAATTCAAACAGGACCTTATACAATTACTTCTATTACAGATATGTGTCAAAGAAAACCTTGTGTGGTTTGTCCCGCTCCAGCTGCGTTGTGTTCCACCCCAGCTCAGCTGCTCCAACAATGAAAGGGTTCACCATAGCAGGGATCCGCCCTCCAGACTGTCTTTCGCCGCCTCAGATCTTCTTCCTCACTGCGGACAGCCACGACAACGGCGTTACCATAATCAACTGAGCAGATGACCTTGAGGACTACATGGGTCTGCAAGAGAGGCCGCACTCTTTCGTGTCTGCTTACGTTATGCATCACTTAATATGATGACATGCTACTTTATCATCCTATTCACTGATTAGACTCTGAGTCAGGTCCAAACTAATGCTCAAACTTGAGTTTTTAAATGGTTGTGGGGTACATATTGGGGGCATCAATCAATACTATCTGTCTACTATATGGTTAATGTCGAGTGTCTACTATGAGTTTCATGTTGGGTGGAAACAAACATTAAAGGAGCCATCATCTGCATTTTTAACTAAAGCTATTATCTACCTGCTATCATTGGTTTTGGGTCTATCCATAGTTTGCTACCATCACTCTAGATTTGTGCATGCACTCCTTACATAATCTCACTATGTTTTATTCCTATGCATGTCAGTTATTGTCAGGACCCCGACTCGATGCCACATCGATCTAGCATGTAACACCTCATATCACTTTGCGGCCTCACGCACGGTATTCCCACGGGTGTCGCCTTACCTTTGCCCGGGACCGTTTGCGCCTTTTGGCACACGTATATGACAGTGTCGCTAGCATCCATATGATAAGGAGCCCGGGCTGACATGGCTAGTCGTAAACCCAAAGCGGCACAGACTTACAGGGACAGGCATCCATGACCCAGCATCGAACGTGTCGGTCATCAGCGAGTGAATCCAGGCTGTAGCACTGGGCTAGCAGGACTCCGGTGAACCGGGCTGTAGCGGGCTAGCAGGACTCCGGTATTCATCGCGTGACATTTCCCCGAAGGGACAGACACAGGAACGAAGAAGGACACATGCCGGCCAGCCTAAGTGTTCCGGAGCAGTAGCAAGCTACCATGGCTCGGTGGAAACACTAGGAGACATTTCCTCGTAAGAGAGGCTACTAGAGATAAACAACTAGATGGTCAGATCCCACACATACCAAGCATTTCAATAACATACACACAATATGCTCGATATGTGCAAATACAACATGGCATCACAACATGACTCTACGACTCAAGTAATTTATTCAATAGGCTCCGAGGAGCGCGACATTACAACCATGGGTCTCATGACCCAACAATCAGAGCATACAAGTCAAAGCACAAGCGGAAGCTATCATGTCTGAGTACCGACATCTATAAATGAAAAAGGCTGAGAAGCCTGACTATCTACCAGATCCTGCCGAGGGCACAAGATCGTAGCTGAGGTAACAAGCTAAACGTCGAAGTCCACGCGAAACTACTAGTGAGACCGAAGTCTCTCTGCAAAAACATAAAATAGGCAAACGTGAGTACAAATGTACCCAGCAAGACTTACATCAGAACTAACTACATATGCATCATTATCAACAAAGGGGATGGTGGGGTTTAACTGCAGCAAGCCAGCTTTGACTCGGTGGCTATCCTGAACTACGACTGCAATGTAACTCTTTTGAGGTGGCGCACACGAGTCCACATATTCACCATATCAATACACCACTATGGATCCGCTCCCGTCTCCCTACGAGAACGCCATCCATAGCACTCACGCTTATCTTGCGCATTTTAAAGTATCCACTTTCACTTGTCTATGAACTGATATAAGCAACCCAGAAGTCCTTTTCCGCGGACACGGCTATTCGAATAGATGATGTTAACCCTGCAGGGGTGTACTTCTTCATACATGTTTCCACCACTTAGCGTCTTCACACGACATGTGCTCGGCAGACTTCAAGCGAAAGCCGACGTGGGTGTAGACCACGACCTACCTAAACACTCAAGTCTCTAGTCCAGGTTTATCGCCTATTCGGGTTCCATCCATGAGGAGATCCGGCCGGAGTTTCGCTCACAGCCCCAAACGATGTGAACAGGGTTCCGTGACACCAAACGGGCGCCCGGTATACCCGGCCACGTGCCTACCACATCACAGCCCACCCCTACGGTCAGCGTTGTCCACGGCCTCCAGCATACTACAAACACCAGAAACTACTTGCAACTCCTGGACAGAGGACAAGGGTGAATAAGAAGTCGAGCGGGGTCATATTTCAGGGCCCAATGTATGGTAGTAGCTGAATCATGGATCACAAACACAGAACTCAGTTCCTGAGGACGGCTGCAATGAGACAACCCACCATGTACTCCTACATGGCCTCTCACCGCTACCTTTACCAAATCGTGTTCACCACTTAGCTCACACACCGTAGGACATGTTCACACACCCCTGATTCATCCCCGATGAATCAGACCTGACTCAACTCTAAGCGATAGCAGGCATGACAAACAAACATGAATGAGTAGGCACATCAGGGCTCAAACAACTCCTACTCATGCTAGTGGGTTTCATCTATTTACTGTGGAATGACAGGTCATGCAGAGGATAAAGGGGTTCAGCTACCGCAGCAAGTAACAGATGAATCGGTGTTGTCCTAATGCAGTAAAAGAGAGCAGGAGCGAGAGAGTAGGATTGTATCGGAATGAACAAGGGGGTTTTGCTTGCCTGGCACTTCTGAAGATAACATTGAGTCTTCATCAGTGTCAACGATCACATCATCGGCATCACGTCTATCGAGAGGGGACAAATACTGGCAACACAGAAGGGAACACAATCAATGCAATGCACAATATGATGCATGATCATGACATGGCAAAATGAATGTGTTTTGGGCTAATGCAACTAGCAACAGATAAAATGAAGTTGGTTTGAATACAAGATTCAAATTCAAACTCCATATGTGATTATTCAAATGCCATTTAATTGATTTGTGCTAAACAGCACCTATAAGTTGTTCTAACATGCATGAAAATGGTACAGATGGATTCCTTGAATTTTTCTGATAATTTTTCATATATAAATTATTTAATTTGGAGTTACGGTTGAATTTCTATGATTTATTGAAGTTTTAGCCATTTTCTGGAATTTCAGAATTAAATTAAATCCAGAAAATGAGTTATGACATCAGCACTGCGTCATGCTTGCGTCAGCAAGTCAACAGGGCTGCCCCGGGTCAAACCTGACCAGTGGGGCCCACTGGTCAGTGACACACCGCTGGCATGAGTCACTGACGTGTGGGGCCAGTCAAAAGCCACGTCAGCAAGTCAAACTGACATCGAGGCCCACATGTCAGTGAGATAGAGAGCTAACAGGGGGTTATTTAACTTAACCCGTGTTTTTAACAGCAGCGGTCCCACATGTCATGCACAAGGGTTTACTTAACTGAGTGATTAGCACCTAACCTAATGCTCCACGTCAGCTAGTGACGCCGGCGACCACGGCGACGGCGAGACCTCGCCGGAGTTGCTCGGGACGGCGCTACAGGCTGCGGTTGGGCACCCTGAGGGCACCAGGAGGGAGCCCGTGCTCCTGCGCATCCAGCGGAGGCAGCGGAAGGTCGCGGGGCGGCCGGGGCTGATGGCGGCGAGCTCGGCAGCGGCGGCCGGAGCTCGGGTTAGTTTGGGCTCGGCGTTAGGGTGCTCGGGAGGAGGAGCTGGTGGGATCTGCGTGCTCCTGGGAGGGCACCGAACGCGTTGACACACTCAGGCACGGGCTGTGGTGGCTAAAACGACGGAGGCATCATGGCCGGCGGCGATGAGCTCTCGGCTCCGGCGGAATCGAGCTAGCGGAGAGAAACAGAGGGGGGCGAGCATAAGGGAAGATGCAGGAGCTCACATGGGGTCGGAAGAGAAGCTCGGCGGGCTCGGGGAGGCTTCTGCGCCGGCGAATTGACGGCGGCGATCTCCGGGCACCAGAGATAAGGACGACGACGCTCCGGTCGTTTTCGGCCTCCTCTGATCGCGTGCGTCGATGGGTAGCTCCGCGGGGTCAGGGCGGAGCTCAGGCATGCGGAGAGGGGGCGAGGGGGGGTGGATGTGGCCGTGGTGTAGCTCATCGGAGTGGCCATGGCGGCTTCGGCCATGAGGGGAAAAAGAGCAGGGGAGTGAGGGGGAGAGAGCAGGGAGGCAAGGGAGCGGACGAGGGGGTTCCAGGGGGGTGTCGTGGCATCCTCAGCCGATCCGGGGCGGGGCGGCAAGCAGGAGGTGGCTCGGGCGCGTGCGTGCGCGCCGCGGCCACACGCTCGTCCTTCTGTCTGAGGACGAAGACGACAGGAGAAGGGAGTGGAGATGGGCTGGGCCGGCTGGGGGGGAAACTGGGCCGGCTGGTGGGCTGCACGGGTGGGCACCAGGTCAGTCCTTCTCTGTCTCTCTTTTATTTCTATTTTAGTTACTGTTTTCTATTTTCTGTAATTGTGTTTGGATTTATTAAAAATGCCAGAGCATTTCCAAAAATCATGCAACTGACTGTGGCCACTGTTTGGAATATTTCCAACAGTAAACATTTCAGTTTGTGATTATTTGAGCATTTAAAATATTATTAGCAATTAAATGCCCAAATGCAAATACTATATAATTTAATTCAAAAATCCAGGAATAGCCTATAAATATGTTCATCATTTTTGGAAGAGGTTTTCACCTTTAACAGAAATTATGAACATTTCCAAAGGGCATTCTGGGTTATTGAAAATATTTTTATTGAACCTAGTTAAATTTCATTTGGTGCTAGGGTTTCAACAATCCCCATTTCAAATTTAAATGAAATTTAAACATGGTGCAACACTCTAATGCATGCACTAGGCATTGTCAGAACTAGGGATGTGACAACTCACCCCCACTAAACAAGAATCTCGTCTCGAGATTCAAGCGTAGGGTAGGATGAAGGGGAAACGCAAACTAGTACAATCTTCACGATCCAGGGTGCACTTCAGTTGAACGTTGATTCGATCACCATCATTGTCTTGATGTCTTGCTCTGAGAACTCCAGCTAATCATGACAAGAAGAGGAAAGGAAAACTCTAGAACAATCGATCTTCGAGAAGACCGAACAACTTAGGATCAACTCATGGGATGAGACATATCAACATCTCTTGAGCTGAGAGACGAAGCACAGATCCGAAGAAATGGAGTGAGGCAGATGACGAAGGTTCACTAGGTAGACAACAATTTCATACCTAAGAAGGGGGTAAACGATTGTCAACGTAGCGAGGAGTTGAGTTGCCATGATACCATAACGATACACCTTAGGGAAGGTGACTCGTAGAGATATCCCCTTAAGTGGCAAAAAGAATTACTTTTGATTCAGAGATCATTGAAACTCTTTAAACCAGCCTAAGGCAATTCTCGAGCGATCGTTTGGAGGGGGTCGGTAGAATGGCATACTCGGACTTGGATGATGTGGATTACCTTGTTGAAGACAACGTAATGGATGAATTTGCTTATCACCGGAAATGGAAGAGACCCATGGTAGAATGGCACATTGGCGGTGCAAGCTAGGAACAAAATGCAAATGCTAGGAATGATTCTGGTAACTGGGGAAGAACCCAACAATAGGGAGTGAATTCACTGTTTGAAGAGGTCATAGCATTGCCGAGGAAACTGAGAGTAATCCCAGTTAGAGCCGATGATAACACGTAATGCTTGTGCGTGCTCTCAAGAACTTGAGCATTTCCATATTCATCAAGGTTTTACCAACATCCATGTCAAGGGTCCGGCAACACAACTTGCTACCATGATGAATGATGATGGAGGATGTAGATGCAAAGAAAGATAACACCTTCTCAGATTTCATCTTAGCGAGGCCAAGGAAACAAAATTTGGATGATCGACCGAGAAACATTTAGCACTCCGCTTCTAATGTTCTCCTTGATGTGCTAGTGTAACCCATTCATAGAAATGGTCTGGTATCTAGGACATCAAGTAAAAGGTCGGACTTCGGGATCTCAAAATCCATAGGGCAACTAGGGAGTAAATCCTACGAAATCCCTATGGGGAGGTGGCCAACTTCCTCAATCAAGATATTATAATAACAGGTCTTCCGGCTGGGTGTGTTGGCCACGACATCCACTTTACCGGTTATCGAGGGACCAATATTACAGTTCTTGGAGAATGTTCCAACCATCATATCTGCCTGAGATTCAGATCTGGTTGGTGTCAGGATATCCCAGACTCATCATGTCTAGAAAGAAAAATGAAAGTTTGCAACACAAATCGACGAGATGACGTTGCGAGATTCTCGGGAAATGAACTACGATAGTAAGCTCCAAAACATGAGCTGGTTCTGCTACAAACATGTGAACACGTTGTCCCGGACAAGCATGACCACGTGGTAGTCTTACAATAAAACACTACCGAGTTCTGGTTGGGAACCATCACCGTGGATAACGAAGTCCTTGCATAAGTCATATGATTAGCTCTTATGAAGGAACTTCTTCCCCTTGAACAAATCAATCAGTGGCTTGGTGTGCTCGGGACACATATGGAATGAAGGTTGCAAGTCTCCAGACCATAGAATACTTCGCACGTGTGCATGACTAATTTGGAATGATTCCAGGGAAACAAAACAATCTTCCTCAAATTCATGGCGGCAACTTGCATCATATGCACATGAATTAGGGAAAATCACTACTTTCATTCAAACATATGCTTCATGAACGAAACACGAAGAAATGCTTACACAAGTTTCCAACACTAGGTTGATGTTCAACATGATTCATGGGGGGAGACAAAATGCTACTGATGGGCTCAACAGCAACTCATCGGAATTTCCATATCACTGGACTTCCACCATCATGTGAACACGGTGATAGCATTGGTCAGACCAAAGATGTAATGGTGTATGCTCGAGGGATCAACCACGAGTAGGACAACATTACGAGCATCGTTGGTACTAATTTGATTTGACGATAGCCCACACTCAAATCAAGGGATTGATAAGACAATAGGTCCAGCAACTGATCACAGGGACCAATCGATGAAGATATCATCTTTCTTCAACACACACTACACAAGAATATCCCTTTGGAACGAACTAAGTCAGACAAGTTTTTATCTTCCAACTCTCCAAGTTGTTGTCCAGCTTAACCAACTAGCTCAGGGATATCTAACACCGATTCTTGGAAAGAAGGTGGTTCATAAGAAACCAACTTGATCACGGGCTCAACATAACGGTCAGGTGACGACCTGGTAGTACTTCCGAGAAGATCTTCGGAAAATCACGAACCACCGATATGTTACTAAGCTCGAGAACAATCTTACTTTTCAGGGCAAGATGATATGATCAAATGAGCGAGGACTTGACAAATCCTAACTCATCAATCAAAGAGTGCACCAGGAAATAAGGACTAGGTAGCACGATCAATCTTAGAATGGTGATTCAATAACCAACATACTAAGAATAAAATTATTATCCTTTAACTACCAAGCAACGAGGTTGCTAGGAGTATTGATTTCACACATCACAATTCATTTGTCGGTATTCCGGTTGCATCAACACGAGGGCCGAGGAATGACTAATGATGGTGAGAAGTATCACTACGTCAAAATTCATGAGAGTTGGTGCAGTTCTCATGACAATTCTGACATAAAGGGGGTAATACTCCAAGGTAGAACAGAACCAAAAGCTGGATTGGCATTTGATCTGCGGAATACAACTACTTTGACCCAATCCTAGATATGGATGAGGTACTGGAGTTTGTTTCTCCTATTCATTCTAAAATAGAATGGCTTGGCGGACCACAAGGGTAATAGGCATCGACGAACGAATGCACGCATACTCTTGACTATCAATTGATAGGCGAGGGTCAGAAACAACTAAGATGGGACAACTCAAAAGAACATATGATTTTCTGAGTTGTGGATGCATGGATTAGCATGTCGAACGAAGTTCAACATATTTCTTCCGGATAACCCATGCAGAAAGGTAGAACTGGCAGAGTCACGATTTATGAATGGAGAACTCATCGAGAGCACTCTTGTTGTGATATTTCAGTTCAACGAGGAACTTCTGCCATAAGTAGTTCATGGTATTTGGAAGAAGAAGATACCACAGACTTCAAGGACTATCGCAAAGGTTACTAATATCCTAAAGGCGCTAGCAATTACTATCAACATGAAGTAAGTAGAGTGAATCTCGGGTTCAAGAACCCAGGAATAGAATACCTACTACTAAGTAGCATCACGGGATGCTTTCGAGAATGATGGCCAGAATCATCACACTGGGAACACAAATCATGGCTAAATTACTAGATGATCCCCTAAGACACCTAGGGTCATAATAATATCTCCAACATATATGTCAAGGTAACGGAGTACCTCAATTCACTGATTAGTGTGGTTAATCTGGCCCATGGGAACATTGAAACGGGAAGAAAAGGATTTGCAAATGCATCCGACTATTTAGAAACCTGGGATGACTCGGACAGCATAACGGCTGTAAATGCTCAGAAAAGATTTGAGACATTCACAAAAATGGTGGCATAACCACTCAGAAACACAATATCAAGGTTTCGAGATCAACAGTTAACGTACGGAAGTAGAAGAAACTGAACTCAAGCTTAAATCCAACAATCTATAAGTCTACGGATTAGTACACGTGATCCTGATAGGAAGAAGAGATAGCCTAGTTCTTAATCCCCGCAGGAAAGATAAGATGACTCAGATCAGAAGGGCATGAGGTATAAGGAGTAAAAAGAGCCTTACGTTCCATCCCACAATCAATTCCCTTATATAACTAAAGAATTTCTAGACTCAACTTCGACCAGTTTGGCTTAGTAATCCTACAGGCAGTCAAGCTCTGATACCAACGCTGTCAGGACCCCGACTCGATGCCACATCGATCTAGCATGTAACACCTCATATCACTTTGCGGCCTCACGCACGGTATTCCCACGGGTGTCGCCTTACCTTTGCCCGGGACCGTTTGCGCCTTTTGGCACACGTATATGACAGTGTCGCTAGCATCCATATGATAAGGAGCCCGGGCTGACATGGCTAGTCGTAAACCCAAAGCGGCACAGACTTACAGGGACAGGCATCCATGACCCAGCATCGAACGTGTCGGTCATCAGCGAGTGAATCCAGGCTGTAGCACTGGGCTAGCAGGACTCCGGTGAACCGGGCTGTAGCAGGCTAGCAGGACTCCGGTATTCATCGCGTGACATTTCCCCGAAGGGACAGACACATGAACGAAGAAGGACACATGCCGGCCAGCCTAAGTGTTCCGGAGCAGTAGCAAGCTACCATGGCTCGGTGGAAACACTAGGAGACATTTCCCCGTAAGAGAGGCTACTAGAGATAAACAACTAGATGGTCAGATCCCACACATACCAAGCATTTCAATAACATACACACAATATGCTCGATATGTGCAAATACAACATGGCATCACAACATGACTCTACGACTCAAGTAATTTATTCAATAGGCTCCGAGGAGCGCGACATTACAACCATGGGTCTCATGACCCAACAATCAGAGCATACAAGTCAAAGCACAAGCGGAAGCTATCATGTCTGAGTACCGACATCTATAAATGAAAAAGGCTGAGAAGCCTGACTATCTACCAGATCCTGCCGAGGGCACAAGATCGTAGCTGAGGTAACAAGCTAAACGTCGAAGTCCACGCGAAACTACTAGTGAGACCGAAGTCTCTCTGCAAAAACATAAAATAGGCAAACGTGAGTACAAATGTACCCAGCAAGACTTACATCAGAACTAACTACATATGCATCATTATCAACAAAGGGGATGGTGGGGTTTAACTGCAGCAAGCCAGCTTTGACTCGGTGGCTATCCTGAACTACGACTGCAATGTAACTCTTTTGAGGTGGCGCACACGAGTCCACATATTCACCATATCAATACACCACTATGGATCCGCTCCCGTCTCCCTACGAGAACGCCATCCATAGCACTCACGCTTATCTTGCGCATTTTAAAGTATCCACTTTCACTTGTCTATGAACTGATATAAGCAACCC
>NC_041389.1:316269290-316275614 GCF_002162155.2 Triticum dicoccoides | reverse complement strand
GGGCAACTAGGGAGTAAATCCTACGAAATCCCTATGGGGAGGTGGCCAACTTCATCAATCAAGATATTATAATAACAGGTCTTCCGGCTGGGTGTGTTGGCCACGACATCCACTTTACCGGTTATCGAGCGACCAATATTATAATTCTTGGGAAATATCCCAACCATCATATCTGCCTGAGATTCAGATCTGGTTGGTGTCAGGATATTCCAGACTCATCGAGTCTAGGAAGAAAAACGGAAGTTTGCAACACAAATCGACGAGATGACGTTGCGGGATTCTCGGGAGATGAACTACGATAGCAAGTTCCAAAACATGAGCTGGTTCTGCTACTAACATGTGAACACGTTGTCCCAGACAAGCATGACCACAAAGTAGTCCTATAATAAAACACTACCGAGTTCTGGTTGGGAACCATCAGCGAGGATATCGAAGTTCTTTCATAAGTCCGGATTAGCTCTTATGAAGATACTCCTTCTCCTTGAACAAATCAGTCAGTGGCTTGGTGTGCTAGGATACACATATGGAATGAAGGTTGCAAGTCTCCAGACCACAGAATACTTCGCACGTGTGCATGACTGATTTGGGATGATTCCAAGGAAACAAAACAATCTTCCTCGAATTCATGGCGGCAACTTGCATCATATGCACATGAATTAAAGGAAGTCACAACCTTCATCCAAACATATGCTTCATGAGCTAGCATGAACAAATGCTTTCAAAAGTTTCCAACACTAGCTTAATGTTCAGCAAAATTATGGAGAAGACAAGGATGTTGTCAATGGGCACAACAACAATTCATCTGGGTTTCCTTTTAAAAGGAATTCCATAGTTAAGTGAACAAGTGATAGCATTGGTCAGACCCAAAAGATATAATGGTGTATGCTCGAGGGATCAACCACGAGTAAGACAACATTACGAACATCGTTGGTTCCGACTTGATTTGACGATAGCCCACACTCAAATCAAAGGATTGATAAGACAATAGGTCCAGCAACTGATCACAAGGACCAATCGATGAAGATATCATCTTTCTTCAACACACACTACACAAGAATATCCCTTTGGAACGAACTAAGTCAGACAAGCTTTTATCTTCCAACTCTCCAAGTTGTTGTCTAGCTTAACCAACTAGCTCAGGGATATCTAACACCGATTCTTGGAGAGAAGGTGGTTCACAAGAAACCGACTTGATCACGAGCTCAACATAGCAGTCAGGTGACAACCTGGTAATACTTCCAAGAAGATATTCGGAAAATCACGAACCACCGGTATGTTACTAAGCTCGAGAACAATCTTGCTTTTGAGGGCAAGACGATATGATCAAATGAGTGAGGACTTGACAAGATCCTAACTCATCAATCGAAGGGTGCACCGAAATAAGGACTAGGTAGCACGATCAGTCTTAGAAGGATGATTCGAAACCAACATACTAAGAATGAAATTATTATCCTTTAACTACCAAGCAACAGAGTTGCTAGCAGTATTGATTTCACACATCACAATTCATTTGTCGGTATTCCGGTTGCATCAGCACGAGGGCCGAGGAATGAACAGTGATGGCAAGAAGTATCACTGTACCAAGAGTTCATGGGATGGTGTGCAATTCCTATAACAATCTCGATATAAAATATGTAATACTCCAAGGTAGAGCAGAACCAAAAGCTGGATTGGCATTTGATCTGCGGAATACAACTACTTTGACCCAATCCTAGATATGGATGAGGTACTGGAGTTTGTTTCTCCTAGTCATTCCGGAATAGAATGGCTTGACAGACCACAAGAGTCATAGGCATCGATGAACGAATGCACGCATACTCTTGACTATCAATTGATAGACGAGGGTCAGAATGCAACTAAAGAGAACAACTCAAAGGAACATATAACTTTCTGAGTTGTGGATGCATAAATTAGTATGTCGAACCGAGTTCAACATAATTCTTCCGGATAACCCATGCAGAAAGGTAGAACTGGCAGAGTCACAATTATGAATGGAGAACCCATCGAGAGCACTCTGAATGTGATCTTTCGATCAGCGAGGAACATCTGCCATAAGTAGTTCATGGTATTTGGAAGAAGAAGATACCACGGACTTCAAGGACTATCGCAAAGGTTACTAATATCCTGAAGGCACTAACAGTTACTATCAACACGAAGTAGGTGGAGTGAATCTCGGGTTCAAGAACCCAGGAACAGAATACCTATTACTAAGTAGCATCACGGGATGCTTCCGAGAATAAAGGCCAGAATCTTCACACTAGGACACAAATCATGGCTAGACCACTAGATGATCCCCTAAGCACTTAGGGTCATAATAATAATTCCAACATATATGTCGAGGCAATAATTACCTCAACACACCGATTAGTGTGGTTAATCTGGCCCATGGGAACATCGGAAACAGAAGGAAGGGATTTGCAAATGCATCGGACTATTTAGAAACCTGGGATGACTCGGACAGCATAACGGCTATAATTGCTCAAAAAGATTTGAGACAATCACAAAAATGGTGGCATAACCACTCAGAAGCACAATATCAAGGTTCCGAGATCAACAATTAACATACGGAAGTAGTAGGAACTGAACTGAGACTTAAATCCAACAATCTTATAAGCCTACTGATTAGTAACACGTGATCCTAATAGAAAGAAGAGATAGCCTAGTTCTTAATCCCCGCAGGAAAGATAAGATGACTCAGATCAGAAGGGCATGAGGTATAAGGAGTAAAAAGAGCCTTACGTTCCATCCCACAATCAATTCCCTTATATAACTAAAGAATTTCTAGACTCAACTTCGACCAGTTTGGCTTGGTAATCCTACAGGCAGTCAAGCTCTGATACCAACGCTGTCAGGACCCCGACTCAATGCCACATCGATCTAGCATGTAACACCTCATATCACTTTGCGGCCTCACGCACGGTATTCCCACGGGTGTCGCCTTACCTTTGCCCGGGACCGTTTGCGCCTTTTGGCACCCGTATATGACAGTGTCGCTAGCATCCATATGATAAGGAGCCCGGGCTGACATGGCTAGTCGTAAACCCAAAGCGGCACAGACTTACAGGGACAGGCATCCATGACCCAGCATCGAACGTGTCGGTCATCAGCGAGTGAATCCAGGCTGTAGCACTGGGCTAGCAGGACTCCGGTGAACCGGGCTGTAGCGGGCTAACAGGACTCCGGTATTCACCGCGTGACATTTCCCCGAAGGGACAGACACAGGAACGAAGAAGGACACATGCCGGCCAGCCTAAGTGTTCCGGAGCAGTAGCAAGCTACCATGGCTCGGTGGAAACACTAGGAGACATTTCCCCGTAAGAGAGGCTACTAAAGATAAACAACTAGATGGTCAGATCCCACACATACCAAGCATTTCAATAACATACACACAATATGCTCGATATGTGCAAATACAACATGGCATCACAACATGACTCTATGACTCAAGTAATCTATTCAATAGGCTCCGAGGAGCGAGATATTACAAACATGGGTCTCATGACCCAACAATCAGAGCATACAAATCAAAGCACAAGCGGAAGCTATCATGTCTGGGTACAGACATCTATAACTGAAAAGGGCTGAGAAGCCTGACTATCTACCAGATCCTGCCGGGGCACAAGATCGTAGCTGAGGTAACAAGCTAAACGTCGAAGTCCACGCGAAACTACTAGTGAGACCGAAGTCTCTCTGCAAAAACATAAAATAGGCAAACGTGAGTACAAATGTACCCAGCAAGACTTACATCAGAACTAACTACATATGCATCATTATCAACAAAGGGGATGGTGGGGTTTAACTGCAGCAAGCCAGCTTTGACTCGGTGGCTATCCTGAACTACGACTGCAATGTAACTCTTTTGAGGTGGCGCACACGAGTCCACATATTCACCATATCAATACACCACTATGGATCCGCTCCCGTCTCCCTACGAGAACGCCATCCATAGCACTCACGCTTATCTTGCGCATTTTAAAGTATCCACTTTCACTTGTCTATGAACTGATATAAGCAACCCAGAAGTCCTTTTCCGCGGACACGGCTATTCGAATAGATGATGTTAACCCTGCAGGGGTGTACTTCTTCATACATGTTTCCACCACTTAGCGTCTTCACACGACATGTGCTCGGCAGACTTCAAGCGAAAGCCGACGTGGGTGTAGACCACGACCTACCTAAACACTCAAGTCTCTAGTCCAGGTTTATCGCCTATTCGGGTTCCATCCATGAGGAGATCCGGCCGGAGTTTCGCTCACAGCCCCAAACGATGTGAACAGGGTTCCGTGACACCAAACGGGCGCCCGGTATACCCGGCCACGTGCCTACCACATCACAGCCCACCCCTACGGTCAGCGTTGTCCACGGCCTCCAGCATACTACAAACACCAGAAACTACTTGCAACTCCTGGACAGAGGACAAGGGTGAATAAGAAGTCGAGCGGGGTCATATTTCAGGGCCCAATGTATGGTAGTAGCTGAATCATGGATCACAAACACAGAACTCAGTTCCTGAGGACGGCTGCAATGAGACAACCCACCATGTACTCCTACATGGCCTCTCACCGCTACCTTTACCAAATCGTGTTCACCACTTAGCTCACACACCGTAGGACATGTTCACACACCCCTGATTCATCCCCGATGAATCAGACCTGACTCAACTCTAAGCGATAGCAGGCATGACAAACAAACATGAATGAGTAGGCACATCAGGGCTCAAACAACTCCTACTCATGCTAGTGGGTTTCATCTATTTACTGTGGAATGACAGGTCATGCAGAGGATAAAGGGGTTCAGCTACCGCAGCAAGTAACAGATGAATCGGTGTTGTCCTAATGCAGTAAAAGAGAGCAGGAGCGAGAGAGTAGGATTGTATCGGAATGAACAAGGGGGTTTTTCTTGCCTGGCACTTCTGAAGATAACATTGAGTCTTCATCAGTGTCAACGATCACATCATCGGCATCACGTCTATCGAGAGGGGACAAATACCGGCAACACAGAAGGGAACACAATCAATGCAATGCACAATATGATGCATGATCATGACATGGAAAAATGAATGTGTTTTGGGCTAATGCAACTAGCAACAGATTAAATGAAGTTGGTTTGAATACAAGATTCAAATTCAAACTCCATATGTGATTATTCAAATGCCATTTAATTGATTTGTGCTAAACAGCACCTATAAGTTGTTCTAACATGCATGAAAATGGTACAGATGGATTCCTTGAATTTTTCTGATAATTTTTCATATATAAATTATTTAATTTGGAGTTACGGTTGAATTTCTATGATTTATTGAAGTTTTAGCCATTTTCTGGAATTTCAGAATTAAATTAAATCCAGAAAATGAGTTATGACATCAGCACTGCGTCATGCTTGCGTCAGCAAGTCAACAGGGCTGCCCCGGGTCAAACCTGACCAGTGGGGCCCACTGGTCAGTGACACACCGCTGGCATGAGTCACTGACGTGTGGGGCCAGTCAAAAGCCACGTCAGCAAGTCAAACTAACATCGAGGCCCACATGTCAGTGAGATAGAGAGCTAACAGGGGGTTATTTAACTTAACCCGTGTTTTTAACAGCAGCGGTCC
The DNA here is from genome assembly GCF_002162155.2 of Triticum dicoccoides. Classification (NCBI taxonomy): domain Eukaryota; kingdom Viridiplantae; phylum Streptophyta; class Magnoliopsida; order Poales; family Poaceae; genus Triticum; species Triticum dicoccoides. Next base: position 316,270,022 of record NC_041389.1, on the reverse strand, counting down.
CACATGTCATGCACAAGGGTTTACTTAACTGAGTGATTAGCACCTAACCTAATGCTCCACGTCAGCTAGTGACGCCGGCGACCACGGCGACGGCGAGACCTCGCCGGAGTTGCTCGGGACGGCGCTACAGGCTGCGGTTGGGCACCCTGAGGGCACCAGGAGGGAGCCCGTGCTCCTGCGCATCCAGCGGAGGCAGCGGAAGGTCGCGGGGCGGCCGGGGCTGACGGCGGCGAGCTCAGCAGCGGCGGCCGGAGCTCGGGTTAGTTTGGGCTCGGCGTTAGGGTGCTCGGGAGGAGGAGCTGGTGGGATCTGCATGCTCCTGGGAGGGCACCGAATGCGTTGACACACTCAGGCACGGGCTGTGGTGGCTAAAACGACGGAGGCATCATGGCCGGCGGCGATGAGCTCTCGGCTCCGGCGGAATCGAGCTAGCAGAGAGAAACAGAGGGGGGCGAGCATAAGGGAAGATGCAGGAGCTCACATGGGGTCGGAAGAGAAGCTCGGCGGGCTCGGGGAGGCTTCTGCGCCGGCGAATTGACGGCGGCGATCTCCGGGCACCAGAGATAAGGACGACGACGCTCCGGTCGTTTTCGGCCTCCTCTGATCGCGTGCGTCGGTGGGTAGCTCCGCGGGGTCAGGGCGGAGCTCAGGCATGCGGAGAGGGGGCGAGGGGGGGGGTGGATGTGGCCGTGGTGTAGCTCATCGGAGTGGCCATGGCGGCTTCGGCCATGA
>NC_041389.1:316254652-316269280 GCF_002162155.2 Triticum dicoccoides | reverse complement strand
GGGGGGGGGTGGATGTGGCCGTCGTGTAGCTCATCGGAGTGGCCATGGCGGCTTCGGCCATGAGGGGAAAAAGAGCAGGGGAGTGAGGGGGAGAGAGCAGGGAGGCAAGGGAGCGGACGAGGGGGTTCCAGGGGGGTGTCGTGGCATCCTCAGCCGATCCGGGGCGGGGCGGCAAGAAGGAGGTGGCTCGGGCGCGTGCGTGCGCGCCGCGGCCACACGCTCGTCCTTCTGTCCGAGGACGAAGACGACAGGAGAAGGGAGTGGAGATGGGCTGGGCCGGCTGGGGGGGAAACTGGGCCGGCTGGTGGGCTGCACGGGTGGGCACCAGGTAAGTCCTTCTCTGTCTCTCTTTTATTTCTATTTTAGTTACTGTTTTCTATTTTCTGTAATTGTGTTTGGATTTATTAAAAATGCCAGAGCATTTCCAAAAATCATGCAACTGACTGTGGCCACTGTTTGGAATATTTCCAACAGTAAACATTTCAGTTTGTGATTATTTGAGCATTTAAAATATTATTAGCAATTAAATGCCCAAATGCAAATACTATATAATTTAATTCAAAAATCCAGGAATAGCCTATAAATATGTTCATCATTTTTGGAAGAGGTTTTCACCTTTAACAGAAATTATGAACATTTCCAAAGGGCATTCTGGGTTATTGAAAATATTTTTATTGAACCTAGTTAAATTTCATTTGGTGCTAGGGTTTCAACAATCCCCATTTCAAATTTAAATGAAATTTAAACATGGTGCAACACTCTAATGCATGCACTAGGCATTGTCAGAACTAGGGATGTGACAGTTATTGTACACAATGGTACTAAACATGTAGAGCAAAAGAGGCGAGCCTTGCGTGGCAATAAAATTTCATGCAGATGTCGCTCCATGGTCGGTGCAAAAGCAACCCCCTCCCCCCATTCCAGACTGTAATCAAGAGGAAGATAATAGTTCAGAGGGGGATTCAGAGGGAGCAGACCACTCCTATTTACCCCTTGAGGTCTTTTGCTCTAACTTGGCATGCTGATGTTGGTCATATCGTGCATATGGTGCCTTGCATTGCTTACTTTATACATAAAATATGTCATCTGCTTAGTTTAGACATGCATTGTGTGAATGCCATCTACTTAGTTTCTATACCATATATGTGAATCATGCAATGCCATCTTGTTTAGCCAGGAATCATATATGTGATTTTTTTGCAATGCCACAATGGTTAGCTAGTCATCTTATCATTCCATTTTTTATTACATATTAAATTTGTCAACAATTTTAGCACATTCAATTACTCTTCCTGTGTATGAGCCATTCGACTTGGTCATGGAAAAACTGGAGTGGAAACAAGGTCTTCAGAGTAGACAATGCTATCTAACGAAGCGCATGTCTTGCTGGTTATGGATAGCTCCTTAGAGGAGGATTTAGAGACAGATGACCAGTCATATCCCCCCAAGGTGCATGCTCTAACTTGGCAGGGTTATATTGCTCATATCGTGTATATGGTGTCTTGCATTGCCATGTCATTTGCTTAGATTAGACATGCTTTGTGTGAATGCCATGTGTTTAGTGTCTAATTACCATGTATGTGAATTTTCCAATGCCATCTTGTTGCAAGACATTATATATGTGAATTATGCAATGCTATCTTGTTGCAAGGCATTATGTATGTGAATTATGCAATGCCATGATGTTTAGCGAAGCGTCATGTATGTGAATTATATCATGTCGTCCTTTTTTTGTATTACTCATTGCATTTGTCGACAATGTTTGTATATTCAACTGCTCTTCCTGAGCATCAGCCATTTGAATTGGTGATGGGGAAATCTAGAGTGAAAACAAGGTCTTCAGAGAAGACAATGCTACCTGCTGAAGCAGATATCTTGCTGGTTACAGATAGCTCCTCAGAGGAGGATTCAGAGGCAGATGACGAGTCCTATTATCCCCCTGAGGTGTATACTCAAACTTGGTAAGTTTATATTACTCATATCATGCATATGTTGTCTTGCAATGCTTAGTTTTTACATGATATACACAATATTGAATGCCATCTCCTTAGTTGACACATCATATATGCGATTGCCCTCTGCTCACTTGCTTAGTATATAAATCATATATTTGAATTATATCATGCAATGATGTTTACATAGACATCATTTATCTGAATTATGGCATGCCAACCTATTTTCTAAAGACATAGTATAGTTATATCATCTCATCCTGTTTATATTGTCATCATATTTTGAATTATGTCATTCTATCCGTGAATTATATCATGACATCATGTTTCCATCGACGGCATGTTTCTGAATCATGGCATGCTAACCACTTTAATAGATACATCGTATAGTTATATCATGTCATCCTATTTACATAGTCATCATATTTTGAAGTATGTCATTCTGTCATGTTTAGTTAGCCATCATACATGTGAAATTGTGTCATGCTATCCTGTTTAATTAGCCATCATATATGTGAAATTATGTCATGCTATTGTGTTAGGTTAGACAACATAAATGTGAATTATTTCATGCCATGTTTTCTTCCAGACTATCCATTGCACCTGTCTATCTTACAATGTCTGTACATTCAATTACTTTTCTTTTTTATCAGCCATTTGAATTGGAGGGGGTGATGGCAGTATCTGTGGGAGTAAAAACATGACTTCATAAAAGATCGTGCTACCTGTCGATGCAGATAGAACCATGGTTGTACTTGCCCAAGAACTAGCCCCACCAGACATAACCCAGTGTCTCGCAGATTGTACCCCTACCCAGTTGGACAGAGAACCAGCTACACCCCTTCTAACCCAACCCCGGCAGATAGTAACCCAATTCCAGTTGACACAACACTGTCTCCACCACAGAGCACCCAAACACGAGCAGTTAGTAAGGCAACCACTGGTGCAGAGACCTGCTATACAAACGGTTTTTAACCCCTTTCCGCGACGACGTTTCGAACCATCGCCAAGTGAGTGTGTGGGGGTCCTTCGCACACGACCCAGAAACTGCCGGGGATAGGACCTCCTCGCAGACAGGTTGGGGCAAAACGAGCTCGTGTGCAATCTGGCGGGGCATCGAAACCCAATTTTTTTCCGTTCATATGAACAACCCACATGGTTAATCCCAGAATTTTTTTTGTTTGTATGTATATCACACACAATTTTGTTGTGGAAACATTTGTGCAAGGTGGTCTAACGCAAACAGTTCTTTGTCGAAAGCCGTGTGTGATTGTTAGTTGATCGAACATGCGTACTTTCTAGAAATCGTGTGGGTTGTTTGAGTTCATCACCGACAGTGTTGTTTGAGTAACTATCTGCAATAGAAAACGCCCAATAAGTAGGGTAATTAGCCTATTATTAATAATCATGTACTAATCAAATTGATATTTCTTATAAAACACACCAGATATTTCATATCCATATAACAGCAACCAAGTTTTCATAATCGAATTACATCAGATAGCTTCGACACTCAGTTACGCCATTACACAACAGCACCAAGTTTCACATGCAACATCAAAAACCTTTGGAAAGTAGCATCATACATGGTAAATATACAGATGAATCTCATTTGGGAAACTGCCGAAGCGGAAGGCAAATATTGAGCCTTCAGTGATGTTGAATGTTCTTGCAACTTTAGGCCAGTGGCTATGGATAATTGCCCGCTCAACCTTCGTCCTCTTCAGCAAGACTTCAATATTGTACCATGGGTGTTGAATGAATACTTTGCTCGCCTCTTGACCATGCAAGTGGTTTGAGAGCTAATCATCAGTGAACTGCTTTGAAAAGTACTGAAAACAACGATATGCATAAATCACTGTTATAAATTTTGAAATGGCGCAAGGGGTAAAAACAAGGTAAAAGAGTTAGTACCCTCCTATAGTTGACTGATGTCTTCTTCATTGTGCAAACAAAGATCTTGCTGCTATTCGTCGCAAATTTCTTCATCCTAATAATCTTTCTGAGTTTCTTGACTTGACTGATATTCATGGACATCACATTTCCCCATATGCAAAATGGGTCGAACAATGGGTCCAAGCCTCTGACAGCGGGACCTACATTTGCATGATTCCTACAACTGCACAATAATGTGCCATTATCCAAAGGACCATGCTTGAACAAACCTCGATGGTAAACCGCAGTGCCTCCCATTGTGTTTCCCTGCAACACACATAAGGAAGATCTTGATCAGGTTAACTGAGAGTTGCCATACTATTAGTAGAATATGTATTGAGTACAGCCAAACTCGATTTATTTGACATGCATAACAATACAAAATTGTACCCACAACAAATGAAAATCAAATTGCAGAACTGAACCAAAGCGTTAAATGGACAGCGGACCAAATGAACCAAAATAATTAACTGAGCACAACATTGCAGAATGGAAACATGTACTAGAAGATAAGATAGTTAAAAAACAAGGAATGCTTGAGAACACCACTACAAAATATAGCAATTGTTGGATCAAACTGTTAACTGAACATTACATTTCAGAGGACCAAAGTGTTAACTAAACATTACATTTTAGAGGACCAAACTGTTAACTGAACCTCAGATTGCATATTAACATTACAGAGGACAAATGACTAGAAGGCATTGGCGGTGGCCTCAAGAAAACAATACGAACTGTATTTTAAAGTAGACAACCACATGGCGGTGTCGACGGTGGCCTCTAAGACGAGGTGCTCCTCCAAGATCTGGCGGTTGATGTCTGCTAGAACTACGTCGGTATTTCCCCAAAGAGGAAGGGATGATGCAGTATAGCGACGGTAGGTATTGACCTTAGTGATGATACCAAGGTTATCGAACCAGTAGGAGAAGCTCTTCGCACCATGTAAACAACATATGCACACAAATAACAAAGACTCGCAACCCGACGTGTTAAAGGGGTTATCAATCCCTTTCGGGTACGGCACCTCAAGATTGGCAAATAACGTGAGGTAGAAGTGGTAGATAGGATAAATAGATCGTCGGAAAAATAAATTGCATTAAGGTATTTTTTGTATTTTTGGTTTAATAGATCTAAAAATAAATGCAATGATCGCAAAGGCCAATATGATGAAAAGAGACCCGGGGGCCGTAGGTTTCACTAGTGGCTTCTCTCGACAAAAATAGCAAACGGTGGGAAAATAATTACTATTTGGCAATTGATAGAACTTGAAATAATCATGACGATATCCAGGCAATGATCATTATATAGGCATCACGTCCAAGATTATTAGACCGACTCCTTCCTGCATCTACTACTATTACTCCACACATCGACCGCTATCCAGCATGCATCTAGTGTATTAAGTTCACGAAGAAACGGAGTAATGCAATAAGAATGATGACATGATGTAGACAAGATCTATTTATCTATTTATGTAGATATGGACCCCATCTTGTTATCCTTAGTAACAACGATACATACATGTCAGTTCCCCTTCTGTCATTGGGATCAAGCACCGTAAGATCGAACCCACTACAAAGCACCTCTTCCCGTTGCAAGATAAATAGATCAAGTTGGCCAAACAAAACCCAGATATCGGAGAAGAAATATGAGGCTATAAGCAATCATGCATCTAAGAGATCAAATAAGACTCAAATAACATTCATGGATAAAAACGTAGATCTGATCATAAACTCAAAGTTCACCGGATCCTAACAAACACACCGCAAAAAGGCTTACATCATATGGATCTCCAAGAGACCATTGTATTGATAATCAAGAGAGAGAGATAGGAAGCCATCTATCTACTAACTACGGACCCGTAGGTCTACAAAGAACTACTCATGCATCATCGGAGAGGCACCAATGGAAGTGGTGAACCCCTCTGTGATGGTGTCTAGATTGGATCTGGTGGTTCTGGACTCTACGGCGGTTGGAATTGATTTTCATCAACTCCCCTAGGGTTTCTGGAATATTGGGGTATTTATAGAGCAAAGAGGCGGTTCAGGGGGCACCTGAGGTGGGCACAACCGACCAGGGCGCCCCTGGGCCTCCTGGCGCACCCTAGTGGGTGTTGCCCTCCTCGAGGCACCCCCCCCCCCCCAGGTGCAGCCTTGGCCCACTGGATGTCTTCTAGCCCAATCGCTACGTTTGGACTCCATTATATATTGATTTCCTGCGATGTAAAAAACATGTAGAAAACAGCAACTGGCACTGGGCACTATATCAATAGGTTAGTACCAAAAAAGTATATAAAATGACTATAAAATGATTGTAAAACATCCAAGAATGATAATATAACAGCATGGAACAATAAAAAATTATAGATACGTTGGAGACGTATCAGCATCCCCAAACTTAATTCCTGCTCGTCCTCGAGTGGGTAATGATAAAAACAAAATATTTGATGTGGAATGCTGCCTAACATGTTCATCACATTTCTTTTCTTTATAGCATGGACATATGGACTTTTATATGATTCAAAACAATAGTCTAGTTTTGACATGAAGACTTTAATACTCAAGCATACCCACAAGCAACCGTGTCTTTCAAAATACCAATACCAAAGCAAGTTATCCCTAGCCCATTATGCTCAATCATTGATCCATTCATGAAACACACTCGAATATTAGCTACACCCAATGCTCAAATACGATCATAGTGCCTCTTAGTTGGTGCTTTATAAGAGAAGATGGAGACTCAAATTCAAAATAAAAAAATTGCATAAGTAAAAGAAAGGCCCTTTGCGGAGGGAAGTAGGGATTTGTAGAGGTGCCAGAGCTCAAAGCTTAAGTTGAGAGATATTTTTTTTTGAGAGGCATACTTTTCCCACCAACGAAAACGACTTAGAGATCCCAACACTTTCCATGCTAGATACATCATAGGCGGTTCCCAAATAGAAAATAAAGTTTATTCCTTTTTCCACCATTACTTTCACTTTCCATGGCTAGCCGAATCCACGATTGCCCTCCATACCAATAGTTTCCAAGGAATTTATTATTTGACAACATAAAGTAAATTCATTTTTCATTTCGGGACTGGGCATCCCTAATACCTTTGTCGTACTCTTGTGCAATGACAAGTGAATAAACACTCATCGTGAGAATAACACATCTAGCATGGAAAATATTGGTTACCCTTCACCGCCTCGCGAGCGGTAGATCACACAATAGAGAAATTTATTTTGAAAATTAGAGTTGGCACATGCAAATTTGCTTAGAACGGTATGGAAACCCCGCATACAGGTAGGTATAGTGGACTCATATGGCAAAACTGGTTTAAAGGGTTTTGGATGCACAAGTAGTGATCATACTTAGTGAAAAATGAAGGCTAGCAAAAGATTGAGAAGCGACCAACCAAAAAGCAAAAAATCTCGTAGCCAAGCATTAAGCATAAGTAACACCGAATAACACACCATAAGTAGGATATAAATTTCATTATATACCTATTAACTTTCATGCTTGCATAGGGAATCACAAACCTTAACATCAATATTCTTACTAAGGCACAATTACTCATCAACATGACTCACATATCATATCGTCATATCTCAAAACCATTACTAAGAATCAAGTGTATTTTTTTCCAATGATCTTCATGAAAGTTTTTATTATATCCTCCTTGGATATCTATCACTGTGGGACTATTTTTAGATGTTGCTTTGATAAGCTCAAACAAATATAAGTGAAGATTATGAGCATAATTTTCTTTCTCCCAAATTAATCTAAGTGAAGCAAGAGAGAATTTCTGAAAATTTTACTAACTCCCAAATAAATCTAAGTGAAGCATGAGAGCATTTCTTCAAAAATAACGAAGCACACCATGCTCAAAAAGTTATAAGTGAGGCACTAGAGCAAATCCATGGCTCTAAAAATTTAAGTGAAGCATAGGAGCAAGCATACGATAATTCTTGGCTCTCTATAAAAGGTGTGTTCAGCAAGGATTGAAGACTTGAGACACAAAGCAGAACAAGCAAAGACTCATATCATACAAGACGCTCCAAGCAAAACTCATAATATGTGACGAATAAAAATATAGCTTCAAGTAAAATACCGATGGTTGTTAGAAGAAAGCGGGGATGGCACTCGGGGGCATCCCCAAGCTTAGTTGCTTGCTACTTATTTGAATATTATCTTGGGGTGCCTCGAGCATCCCCAAGCTTAGCCTTTTGCTAATCCTTATTCCTTCATCCATCATAAGATCACCCAAAACTTGAAAACTTGAATCACACAAAACTCAAACAAAAACCTTCGTGAGATCCGTTAGTATAAGAAAGCCAACCACTACTATAAGTACTGTAGAAAACCTATTATTATTTTGTTTTTGCACTATATCTACTGTATTCCAACTTTTCTATGGCAAAAACTCATCAAAGAAAACCATAGAATCATCAAAACAAGTACACAATGCAAAGAAAACAGAATCTGTCAAAAACAGAACAGTCTGTAGCAATTTGAATATTTCGAATACTTCAAAAATAAATGCAAAGTTTCTATAAATTCTGAAATAAATTGGTGGACGTTAGCAATGTTTCTATAAATCTTCTGAAAAAGAATAAACTCAAAATCACTCTTCTCTTAAAAATTACAAATAATCTCATGAGGGCAAAAGTTACTGTTTTTCAGCAAGATCAAATCAAATTTCACCCAAATCTTCCCAAAGGCCTTGCTTGGCACAAACACTTATTAAAAAAACACAATTATAACGGTAGAATAATTGTGCTATCACACACGAACAGAAAGCAAAAAACAAAAATAAATTTTATTCATTGGGTTGCCTCCCAACAAGCGCTATCGTTTTACGCCCCTAGCTAGGCATAACATGTAGGATCTAAGTTTTGTCATCTTTGGTTCTAGATCCATAAGTTGCCCTCATTTTTGATTAATATGGTGACCTAATTCTTGTTCTGGGGAAGTGTACCATTCCCTTCCTTAGTGGAAATTGAAATTTAATATTGTCTTCTTTCATATCAATCACGGCACCAATAGTATGCAAAAACGGTCTACCAAGAATAATCGCACAAGACGGATTGCAATCAATATCAAGAACAATAAAATCCATGGGCACATAATTCCTATTTGAAAGAATAAGAACATCATTAATTCTTCCCATAGGCTTTTTAATAGTAGAATCCGCTAAGTACAAATTTAAAGAGCATTCTTCAATATTGGTAAGACCAAGCACATCACATAAAGATTTCGGAATTGTAGAAACACTAGCACCCAAGTCACACAAATCAAAACACTCATAATTTTTAATCTCGACTTTGATAGTAGGTTCCCACTCATCATGCAATTTTCTAGGAATTGAAACTTCTAATTCCAACTTTTCTTCAAAAGCTTTCGTCATGGCATCAACAATATGTTTAGTAAAAACTTTATTTTGTTCATAAGCATGGGGTGAATTTATCATGGATTGCAACAAAGAAATACAATCAACCAAAGAGCAACTATCATAATTAAAGTCTTTGTAATCCAAAATAGTGGGCACGTCATTAGTTAAATTCTTGACCTCTTCAAACCCACTTTTATCAAAACTTTCAACAAGATTTTCACCCTCCGAATCATTGGGACGCCTTCTAGCTAAAGTTGACTCTTCTCCAGTCCCTTTTTCATCAATCTTAATTTTACTAAACAAAGAATCAATAGAAGAAACACCAATCATTTTAAGATCATCATTTTTATCTTTTAACGAGATTGGTTTGGCAGCTATTTGATTCACTAAAGTAGCTTGTGCATCGGATATTTTTCCCAACAAACTTTCAGCACAAGCATACTTAGATTGGAGATTGCAAACTTCTCTACTAATATCATCAAGTTGTTTCGTTATAACTTCTAACACAACGGAGTGTTCCTTAAGTTCTTTAGTAAAATATTTATTATGCTCAAATTGTGTAGTCATATATTCCTTAGTAATTTCCTCAATTTCAAGCAAAATATTTGGATAGTGAACATCATAATATTTTCTTTGAGACATCATGACAATGCAAACAAGAACGCACACAAAAATAGATCTGACGAGAAAACGGCGAACGAAAAAGAGGGCGAATAAAATGGCAAACTTTTGTGAAGTGGGGGAGAGGAAAATGAGAGGAAAATGGCAAATAATGCAAATTGCGAGGAGATGAGATTTGTGATTAGGAACCTGGTTGATGTTGAAGATCCTCCCCTGCAACGGCGCCAGAAATTCCTTTTGATGTCTGCTAGAACTACGTCGGTATTTACCCAAAGAGGAAGGGATGATGCAGTATAGGCAAATAACATGTAGGTATTTCCCTCAATGATGAGAGCAAGGTTATTGAACCAGTAGGAGAACCTCCTCACACCACATAAACAACACCTGCACACAAATAACAAATACTCGCAACCCGACGTGTTAAAGGGGTTGTCAATCCCTTTCAGGTACGACGTCTCAAGATAGGCAAATAACATGAGGTAAAAGTGGTAGATAGGATAAATAGATCATGGAGAAAATAAATTGCAGCAAGATATTTTTGTATTTTTGGTTTAATAGATGTGAAAATAAATGCAAAGGAGAATAGATTGCAAAGGCAAATATGATGAAAAGAGACCCGAGGGCCGTAGGTTTCACTAGTGACTTCTCTCGTGAAAAATAGCAAACAGTGGGAAAACAATCACTATTGGGCAATTGATAGAACTTCAAATAATCATGATGATATCCAGGCAATGATCATTATATGGGCATCACGTCCAAGATTAGTAGACCGACTCCTGCCCGCATCTACTACTATTACTCCACACATTGACCGCTATCCAGCATGCATCTAGTGTATTGAGTTCATGAAGAAATGGAGTAATGCAATAAGAACGATGACATAATGTCGAGAAGATCTATTTATCTATTTATGTAGATATAGACCCCATCTTGTTATCGTTAGTAGCAATGATACATACGTGTCGGTTCCCCTTCTATCACTGGGATCAAGCACCGTAAGATCGAACCCACTACAAAGCACCTCTTCCCATTGCAAGATAAATAGATCAAGTTGGCCAAACAAAACCCAAATATTGGAGAAGAAATACGAGGCTATAAGCAATCATGCATATAAGAGATCAAAGAAGACTCAAATAAGTTTCATGGATAAAAACATAGATCTGATCATAAACTCAAAGTTCATCGGATCCCAGCAAACACACTGCAAAAAGGCTAACATCATATGGATCTCCAAGAGACCATTGTATTGATAATCAAGAGAGAGAGAGAGAGAGGAAGCCATCTAGCTACTAACTACGGACCCGCATGTCTACAAAGAACTACTCACGCATCATCAGAGAGGCACCAATGGAAGTGGTGAACCCCTCCGTGATGGTGTCTAGATTGGATCTGGTGATTCTGGACTCTGCGGCGGCCGGAATTGATTTTCATCGACTCCCTAGGGTTTTTGGAATATTGGGGTATTTATAGAGCAAAGAGGCGGTTCAGGGGGCACCCGAGGTGGGCATAACCCAGGGCGCGCCTGGGTCTCCTGGCGCGCCCTAGTGGGTGCTGCCCTCCTCGAGGCACCCCAAGTGTAGACTTGGCCCACTGGATGTCTTCTGGCGCAAAAAAATCCTCAAGAAGTTTCCCTGTGTTTGGACTCCGTTTGATATTGATTTCTTGCGATGTAAAAACATGCAGAAAACAGCAACTGGCACTGGGCACTATGTCAACAGGTTAGTACCAAAAAATGATATAAAATGATTGTAAAACATCCAAGAATGATAATATAACATCACGAAACAATCAAAAATTATAGATACGTTGGAGACATATCAGCGGTCGGCACACATGGCAGCTATCGCAACCTCGTGCGCGCGTGCGGCCGCGATTTGCTTCTGTGCTGCCAGATGCTACTGAGGTCCATGTTATATTGCGTGCAAAATGGCTATGGGCGGCGCTTAATTGGAGGAGGGGGCAGTGATTTCGGCAGATTGTGTCGCGCCGTTGGTCGGGGCATGTGAGACGGGAAAGGAGGAGGATGATGTGGGTGGGGTGTGGATTACCTGACCATATCGACGAGGCCGCACAACAAGAAGAAGGGTCAGCGGCAAGGAGGCGGCGCTGGAAGAAGAAGGGTTGCCGGCAAGGAGGCGACACTGCAAGAAGAACGGTAGCCGTCCAGGAGGCGGCGCTGCAAGAAGAAGGGTCGCCGGCGAGGAGGCTGAGCTGCCAGTAAGCAGCAGTGAAGGTTTGAACTTGGAAAGCAAGGAGGAATAGTGGAAATGTGTCTTTTGGTGGGAGGGAGGGGGCGGGGAGATAGATATTTCCGCGGTGGCAAAAACAATTTGCTTGGTGCCACGAGAAACTGGCGCGCAAGTGTGGTTCAAGCGGGGGCGGTGGACTGTAGACGATGAAGTTTCCTGCGTAAGCCAGACAAGATAGTGCACCAACATATTTTATATCGCATCCCACACGATTATTTCTAGTAAACTGTTTCTGGTAGACCTGATGTTTTGATTATGTTTTGAAAGACAAAATGGTGTTACGGAGGGAAAGGATGGTGTTTGAATTGCTTGAACATTTATGTACAGTGAACATGCAACTACATGAGTGTCGTGTTTAAATTTGGAATTGTTCCAGGTTTGTTTGGCATTTTTATGGATTAATTGAGTTTCTCGGCATTTAATGTGCATAATTCAAATTTGAACTACAAGCACATTCTCCAGTGCATCAAAGTTTGTTGAAAAATCACATGTGTGTCTTTGGGTGAATTTATAGATCCCATGCAAGAAATGGGAACGAAATTCAAACATCTGGGCGTCGTGGCTTGGCCGGGAACATTGACAAACTTGGTTTTTAAATTCCTGGAAATTCACAACTCGCGTGAAAATCATGAAACTTGGCATGGTGTCATTTCATGGCACCAACATGCTGTGGTAAAAAAAATTGACCGCATTTGGACAAGTTTTTGGTATAAGCTTCTTGCAAACCGGAGCTTCTCCCGAGAAGACTCGTGGTTCCCGAGGGGGGACGTGTCACCTTTGTGTTCGAAACTATATATGCTGCCCCCCCCCCCATGGTATTATTCTGGGTTCGTTTGGACTTTATTATACATTAATTGAATTTCTGATCATTTAATGTGCATAATTCAAATTTGAACTACAAGCACATGCTCCAATGCACCAAAGTTGGTTGAAAAATCACATGTGTGTCCTTGGGTGAATTTCTAGGTCCCATGCAAGAAATGGGAATGAAATTCAAACATCTGGGCGTTGTGGCTCGGCCGGAAAGATTGAAAAACTTAGTTTTTTAATTCATGTAAATCAACACGCCTAAAAATCATGAAACTTGGCACGGTGTCATGACATGGCACCAACACGCTGCGATAATTATTTTGGCTGAATTGGGAGACGCATCACGGCAACGACGAGATTGGAGTGGCGAGCGCGTGGGCTACGGCGGTGCTTGGGGCATGGTTTTTGGGGGTTTTGAGAGAGGAGAGGTAAGGAGTGTTATAGGATAGGTTTCTTGCGTGAGGGGAAGCATCGATGTAGGGTTTTGGCGAGGCGCCGCCGGCGTTGGGTGCAAGCGGGATACACACATGTGGCTTGCGGGAGGAGGGAGACGGCGTGGGGTCCGCGGGTCTGTGGGAGAGAGAGAGAAGAGAGAGAGGGTGGGCGACCGAGAGGGAGGGGTTCGGGTGCGGCGGTTGGGGCAGGCCGCTCCTGGTGGTGGTTATATATATTTATATATATATATATATATATATATATATATACATATATACATATATATATATACATATATACATATATATATATACATATATATATATATATCAAAAGGCTCAAAAAATAAACTCTAAAAGATGAACTATTTTTCAGTGGCAAAACAAAAACTTTATAAAAAAACATTTTTTTTGAAAATTCCAAATAAATCCAAAATCTTTTGGCATTATTTTCTGCTCACCTTTTGTAGTGTCATGTTAGCTCCTCTCACACCTTTGCACAAGTATTTGTGAGGGATTTTTTTGAAATGAAATTCAAATGCCAATTTCAATCCAAATTCAAATAAAACTCAAATGCCCTTGAAATTTTCCAAATGCCACACAATTCAAACAAAATGCAGATGCTTAGCTAATAATTGTAAAACATTCCAAATTGAAAATTTGGGATGTTACAGTCTTAAACCAATCGGTGGCACCAAGAAGAGTAACTACTATGAGAACATCACTTCAGTGACGCCGAGAGTTTCAGATCGGTTGCACCGAGATGGGAAAATTATATCAGTCCAAGTGATTTCGGTGGGATCGGATGATTGTGAATTGGTCTAACTGAAAAGCACTTAGAAGGTTTTGGAGGTCAGCCCTAGTCGGATAGGTGGTTCCGAGTGCTCCTCACCCAGAGGGTCCAAAAAAGACTTGTTCAAGTTTTTGTGATATAGCAAGAAAGAATTTAGACAAGTCGAGATAGATAGCTAGAGAAGGTAGTTAGGCATTCTTGTACATCCATTTGGACAAATAAACCAAATAAATCAAACTAGAAATGGATGTCCTCGAATGGGAAAGATGCAAACCAACATGCTCACACAATAAGATAGCAAATGAAATATGTGTCAAACATGCACAACCAATTCTAGCAACTATCAAATAATGGGCGATAACGTAGTCATCTATATATGGGTATATTGACTTAGGATCCAAATGAGAACATTTGATCATAAGTCATACTCATCGTTTAAGCACAAGTGGGGTTACCACTTT
>NC_041389.1:316241753-316254282 GCF_002162155.2 Triticum dicoccoides | reverse complement strand
CCCCCAAAGAGGGATGAACTAACCTTGAGTTTTGTCGATGATGACTTCATGTGGATGTTGAAGATGTGGATGCTCAATGTTGATGTAGTCCATCCAGAGTTGGGAGCAATCCTTGAGTTTTGCACTCTCAATACCTACATGGGTTAGTCCCACAAGGAACATACAAGGATATCCATAGTGATAGTGTGAAATGTACATATAATGATGTCCATGAATACATTGATTACCTTATCCCTTGACTTACCAACAAGAGGATTTGTGACTCCACGAACTATTGCAAGATGTTGAAGTTGGTTGCACAAGTTCTTGCCAAAATGGAATATGAGTGAAGTTTGTAGGCAGAGTTACCATCAAGAACTCTCTAGTTCTTCTTCTTTGGGATCCACATCAATTTGATGGGAATCCTTGGAGTTGTTGTTGAACTTGATGAAATCTTGGGAACCCACTTGACCAAGGCTTGAGGTGCTTCTTCAAATGAGTCAGTCTTTTCATGAAGCTTGTACTTGCCTTTTAGCTTGTGGTCTTGTGGTGGAAGATCATCTTGGGTTTGTGTTCCCTCAAAATAAGTGGGGTCATACTTCTCTTGTTGGGGAACAAACCTTGTCTTGGGGTATTGATCTTCTTCCCACTCAACTCCATTGGCATTGAACTTAGCGTTGAGGAACAAACTAGTGCCCAGTGCCAGTTGCTGTCTTTTCCTTTGTTTTTTACTTTTTCAAAAAGGAATATCAAACGGAGTCCAAACGGAGTAAAACCTTAGCGTTGATTTTTCTTGGAACAGAAGACACCCACATAGCTTGGAGAGGGGGCCAGAGGAGTCCTGAGGAGCCCACTAGCCCTCGGGCCGCGCCCTGGGGGGGGGGCTGGCTTGTGGATCCCTCGAGAGTCCCCCAACCTAAACTTTGCACTATAAATTCCCAAATATTCCCAAACCACTAGAAGCGTCCACAAAAATACTTTTTCGCCGCCGCAAGCTTCTGTTCCAGTGAGATCCCGTCTTGGGGCCTTTTCCGGTGATCTGGCGGAGGGGGGTTCGATCACGGAGGGCTTCTACATCAACCTTACTGCCCTACCGATGATGTGTGAGTAGTTTACCATAGACCAACGGCTCCATAGCTAGTAGCTAGTGGACTTATTCTCTCTCTTTGATCTTCAAAACCATGTTCTCCTCGATGTCTTGGAGTTCTATCCAATGTAATCTTCTTTTGCGGTGTGTTTGTTGAGATCCGATGAATTGTGGGTTTATGATCAGATTATCTATGGATATTATTTGAGTCTCCTCTGAACACTTTTATGCATGATTTAAATAGCTTTGTATTTGTCTCCGATCTATTGATTTGGTTTGGCCAACTAGATTGATCTATCTTGCAATGGGAGAGGTGCTTTATGATGGGTTCAATCTTGCGGTGTCCTCACCCAGTGACATAGTAGGGGTAGCGAGGCACGTATTGTATTGTTGCCATTAAGGGTAAAAAGATGGGGTTTATACCATATTACTTGAGTTTATCCCTCTACATCATGTTATCTTTCTTAAGGCGTTACTCCATTCTTATGAACTTGATACTCTAGATGCATGCTGGATAGCGGTCGATGTGTGGAGTAATAGTAGTAGATGAAGGCAGGAGTCGGTCTACTTGTCACGGATGTGATGCCTATATTCATGATCATTGCCTTAGATATCATCATAATTATTCTCTTTTCTATCAAACGCTCAATAGTATTTTGTTTACCCACCGTATGATTTATTCAAGAGGGAAGCCTCTAGTGAAACCTATGGCCCCCGGGACTATTTTCCATCATATATTTTCAGATCTATAAAACCAAAAACCCAAAACCACCTTGCTGCCATTTATTTGTTTTTAATTTTTTTATGTTTTACTAATCTTTTATATCTATCTCTATTAGATCTCATCCTTGCAAGTGACCATGAAGGGATTGACAACCCCTTTATCGTGTTGGGTGCAAGTGTTTGACTGTTTGTGCAGGTGCATATATTGGGGACTTGCTTGTGCCTCTTACTGGATTGATACCTTGGTTCTCCAACTGAGGGAAATACTTATATCTACTTTGCTATATCACCCTTTCCTTTTCAAGGAAAAAACCAATGCAAGCTCAAGAAGTAGCAGGAAGAATTTCTGGCGTCGTTCTCGGGGAGGTTCTACATCAAGCCTACTAAGTACCTATCATAAACTCTCATCTCTTGCATTACATAATTTTCCATTTGCCTCTTTGTTTTACACGAGAAAAATCTAATGTGCACTCCGGGAGAAAGGAAGAGGGGGAGTTTGATTTCTCTCATGCACCGGGGAAAAGAAAAGTGTGCGGGCATGCCAGTGTACATAGTACACAAAAAAATGGTATGGGAAGCAAGTATTTCATTAATCTCATCGGATAAACAAAATTACAAGATCCCATAAAAAAGGAATGCGCTCCATGGCCTACTAGCACGGCCTGCCTGACTATGACGATGTGCGGTCTCCTGTTTCCCAGGGCCTCAAAAAGCTCCCGGTTAATTACTCCCGCGGGTTGCTTCGTGAGATACCTCCGATTAAGCCGTGTGGTCGTCTTCGTCGTTTTTGCTTTGTATTCTCCATGCATGATGATGATGGTGTGTGTGTATGCTATGGGCGGCGGCAAAGCCCGTGTCCTCGTCGGTACACGTGGCGCTCAAAACATGGCTTTGTGTTGGCCACATTCGCCCGCACCGTTGCGCCTTGTCGGTCTTGACAATGTTGATGTAGTCGGTGTTGAAGTTGCAATGGTCCTGCTCTGCTCAGACTTCTTGACGATGTAGCGGTTTCATCGGGGTATGCAAGGGGTTCGCCTCGCGGCAGTATTCTTATGGAGATCGGTGTCGGTGTAAAACCAACGCTCGCTCATATCGGCAATGCCAGTGTGGTAGGTGCCTCGTCTCGACTAGACGCCGAGGTTACGACTGTCTGTGAAGACAAAGACTCCGCCTCACGAGACCGTGGAAGGTAACATCTTAGAGGGGCGTGGTCTACTAAGACAAGGATCATGCCACCCGTACGACAAACGACACCTGATGCAATGAAGGGTGCACCTCGTCTTGTTTGGACGCCGTATTCGGTGGTCCAACAAGACAAGGGCAAAGCATCGCGGTGCGAAGAAAGGTGACATCATGGAAGGGCGTGGTTGGTATCCCGTCCTAGCTAGACGCCCTATTCGGTGGTCTGCTAAGACAGAGGGCACGTTGCCACTACGCCTATACCTGTACGCCATGAAGAGTGCACCTCGTCTCGGCTGGACGCCGTATTCGGTGGTCCGCCAAGACAAAGGAAACACATTGCATGATCGTGGTAAGGGTCGCTGAAGATGTGTCATCGCGTAGCACCATCTTCTTTGTATCACGGGCTCCGTGTTGTGGGAAGCACCGGGGGGCATGTGTCATCTTCATGGACTCCGTGTCGTGGGCTCCGTCTTGATGAGGTAGACATCGGTGGTGTCGTCGTGCGAGCTCCACGCCTCCATCTACCGCAGCACCAGCTTGTTGATGTTGAAGATGGACGTTGTCCTAGCGAGCTCGGTGTCGCCATCCAACACGGCACGGCGGCGGCATCCTCGCAAGTCTCCACACCTTCGTCCTTCATGGCGCCAACTTGTTGAAGAAGACGACAAGCGTCATCCTAGCAATCTCCGGACATCCACCACGGCAAGGCGGCGACATCCTCGCTAGCCTCCACGCCTCCTGGCTCCATCTTGACGAAGCAGACGTCGATGGCGTCCCCAACGAGCGCCACACCTACATCCTCCTTGCGAGCTCCACACCGCAATCCTCTGCGGCATTGGCTTGATGATGTTGGCAATGGGCCTGGCGTTGTTGATGCGGTCTCCTTGTCCCGTGTCGTCGTCCGCCGTCTTCATTCCACCTGGTACAAGAAAAAGTGCCGCTTCGTCCGTGGCCACTACCGCCAGGCACGCCACCGCCGCCTCAATAGCACCTGGTACGAGAAGAGCGCTGCATCGTCCGCGGCCACCTTTGTTGGGCGCGTCGTCAACCGCCTCGACAACACCTTGTACGGGAAGAGCGTCACTTTGTCCGCGGCCACCTCCATTGGGCGCGTCGTCCACCGCCTCAACTGCTCCTACAAGAAGAGCGACTCATCATTCACCGCAGCACCAGCTTGTTGATGTTGACGATGGACGTTGTCCTAGGGAGCTCGGTGTCGCCATCCAACGCGGCACGGCGGCGGCATCCTTGCAAGTCTCCACACCTTCGTCCTTTGTGGCGCCAGCTTGTTGAAGAAGATGGCATGCATCGTCCTAGCAAGCTCTGTCCATCCACCGCGGCAAGGCGGCGACATCCTCGCTAGCCTCCACGCCTCCTGGCTCCATCTTGACGAAGCAGACGTCGATGGCATCCCCAACGTGCGCCACACCTACATCCTCCTTGCGAGCTCCACACCGCAATCCTCTGCGGCACTGGGTTGATGATGTTGACAATGGGCCTGGCGTTGTTGATGCGGTCTCCTTGTCCCGTGTCGTCGTCCGCCGTCTTCATTGCACCTGGTACAAGAAAAAGTGCCGCTTCGTCCGTGGCCACTACCGCCAGGCACGTCGCCGCCGCCTCAATAGCACCTGGTACGAGAAGAGCGCTGCATCGTCCGCGGCC
Organism: Triticum dicoccoides; assembly: GCF_002162155.2. Lineage (NCBI taxonomy): Eukaryota > Viridiplantae > Streptophyta > Magnoliopsida > Poales > Poaceae > Triticum > Triticum dicoccoides. The sequence goes on along the minus strand of NC_041389.1, from coordinate 316,249,649 downwards.
ACCTTTGTTGGGCGCGTCGTCAACTGCCTCGACAACACCTTGTACGGGAAGAGCGTCACTTTGTCCGCGGCCACCTTCATTGGGCGCGTTGTCCACCGCCTCAACTGCTCCTACGAGAAGAGCGCCTCATCGTTCGCAGCCACCTCCATTGAGCGCGTCGTACGCCGCCATCATAGCACCGGGTACGAGAACAGCGCTGCATCGTCCGCGGCCACCTCCTTTCGGCGCGTCGTGCGCCGCCTCCGTTGCACCTGGTACATGAAAAAAAAATGTACGTACGATAGAGAAAGAAGAGGACGTGCTAGCCCGTTGCACATATCTCCTGAGTGCCCAGCTTTCTTCATCTCCATGGTCTCCCGGTTGATGGCTTTTCTGCTGGCAGATGCATGGCCCTCAGCTGCGTGGCACTCCGAATTGGTTATTCTTGCCTTGCCCTTTTATGTAGCACCTGATAGATAGAAGACATATAGTAACAAATAAAGTTGGTCAATGGGGCTTGGTATGCTCCTGTTTCTCCGTCTCCTCGACCATCTGCATGCTCGCCGTGAGCTAGCTCGGCCTAGTGTGTGTTGCCGTCGCCGTCGTCGAGCTCGGATAGGTGTCACTGCCGCTGCCGCATCCTCTCGCATGTGTACATACCCGCTGTCGCCGTGGGCGCCTGACTTCTGTCGCACGAGCTGTTGTCTTCTCCTCCGGGTGCATCCTCCCTGAAACCTATTAAGAACAAACTATACATACCATATAAGAAGAAAAGAACACGGCTGTTGCACGTGCATGCATCTCCTTTAGTGCATCTCCATGCCGTGGTGTACTGCGCTCCCGTCTTGTGGGGCGTCTGACTTCGTTGCCGCCGCGTCCCTTCTACTCGACGCCGCCGCCTTGGGCGTGTCTCCTTGCTGGCTACGTCCAATTCTCCCCGTTGATACGTCGGCTCTCTTCATGTATTTATAGGTGACTAGCCCTGGTTGAGCGTGGCCAAAGCTTTCTTTTATTGCTCTACTTGACGCACAAGTCTGCATAAGAAAAGGTAACCAAATCTGGTATGTGTATGTATTGCCAATTTTAGCTAGCTGGCCATCGATGGCTCCTTTACTTTCCAAATGTGCCGCAAAGCCCTTCTCATGTGCGCAAAGAAGTCATATGCATACCAAACAATGCATCGTGAGCATCTTAGTTACCAGATATTGGTCAGAGGTGTATATTTGCGTGCTTGCCGGTGCAAATACGAATATATACCTATATAGAGTATGTCAACGAGCAGGTATTCAAGTATGTATAAATGCGACATTGCCGGCCGGCCGTAGATACTCAAATGCGTACACGTACAAAACTAGACTATTACGTCTACTCTACGTGCATGTTGCCAGGATGTGTCCAACTTGCACCAAGATTGCATGCACGTGCATGTGCAAGAACATGGGCAGCTTGCTATGCATGCTTGTGCCATGCTAAACCAATATTTTCTTTGTATTCTTAATTAACTTGCCTTTGCATATAAATGGCCCTGCATGAAAACTCATTAAAAGTTATTATTTTATGCAACACTGCACAAAAACCCATCGAACAAATGCCCCCTCGTCGAGTTGAGCTTGAGTGCGAAGCAAATCGAGCTTGACTCGACGACTTTTTTTTACCCTTTTCTTGGCGCAGGATTCATATGCAGCCAGAAGAAACGGTTCAGAATTGACATCTTCAAGACGATGTCCGCGCCATTCTGAAGATGATTGATTCATAACAATGTGTTAGTGTAGATATGTACACCAACACATGTGTTCTTTAGGGAGCTCATTGGATCGTATAACATGCATGATGTGAATTAACAAAGCAACCTATTTCGTCTTCATTCGATGGTGAAATAACATGCCTTGTCCTGAAAACAAAAACTAGAATTTTACCAATCTCACCGCGGCCGTCTAGAGTTTATTGTACCAACCGGCTTGATTGCAAGGTTTCACAGATTCACGCTGGCCACACAGGCGCGTTACACTGCTCCCATGATCTTCTTGTGTTGATGTAGGCGAGGCGTCGGTAGACCATCGATAGCTCCCCTTCATTGAGCGAACTGTCACACCATCAATGGTGTGACAATTCTGGTGGTGCACCGGGACGCCATCGGCCTTACAAAAAATTGAGGGGTTGATGTTTCCCCCATGCTTCGTTGTTGTTGGAGACGGGGTTGCGGAGACGAATCGGCTCCACCTTCGTGAGCGTAGGTGTTGCATTCTGGCGCACATCATGCGTGTCGATGTAGACCATTGGTTGTCGGTCTGTCGTCGGTGTTGTCAGGGACGCATGGGTATTGCTGCACCCAAACACCCAGGACGTAGTTTGATGTAGTGGTTGTCGTCTGAATGCCGTCGACGATGACAGGGAGTGTCTCTCCATGGCTGCAAAGATGTTGGAGGAGCACAACAAGGAACACCAAACGAAAACAGGCAACAAAGAGAGGGGAAAAAGTTTGTGGGTTTTAAAATGTTGGCTTTCCCGTTATACACCAGCTATAAGCGTGATATCCAAGAAAACTACCGAAGGACTTGTCATTGGGAACCGTTGAAATACCTTGACCATTGCAACTCAACAACTTAAATAGCTTTGGTGTACGTGTATGAAGACGCCGTGTTTCGGGATGCTTTCGAGAGGGAACAAAAATTCATACTCTAGCCCATCATCATACTGAGGGCCCCCACAGCTCAACGTGCCCCCTGCACACGCCCCATGAGCCCAGCGACTTGGGTGTGATAAGTTCAGGGTAAATGGATTTGGGACAACAGCTTGGCGATTTTTCTTCATGCATATTGAGGGGTGGTGAACAGCTACCTCCCGCCTTCCTTCCAGTGGGTCCCTTACTGCTTGGGACCACTTGATTGCTTCTTGGACTGTTGGGATTTTCTTTCTTGAATTTGCTTCTTGGACTTTCGGAATTTCATCTTGATTGCTCACACGGATGATTGATTGGCCGCGAACCTCATGGACTTTTTTTTGATATTCGGCTCGAACTTCTTGGGGACTCTTCTTCCAGGATTCTTCGGGACCCACCTTGGGAACTTGGAAGGGAACTGTTCACCTCTGTGGACTAGGATAAACCCTTTAGCACTTTATCTGGGGCTTCTAGTAGCGCACCCCAGGGTTGCCATGTGACTACGCACCAAAACAACTTGTGTTGGGTCAGGCAGCCCTCCATGATCTTTTCCTATGGTCTTCCCTGGAGTGCGAGCCTCTGTGAACATGAGGCATGCCGGGAAACATGAACAGCATGGGGTCTCAATACTCAGAAGTGCCCAAGTAATCATCTTCGCTGCCTCCGGAAGCATACACCTGGTATGTGTCGTGCATTGTGGGTGTAGGAGCCGCTCCACCTGTAAATCGACACATTGTGCCGCCCTCCAACAAGTCCTAGGGTAGCCAAAACTTCAATCAACAGCTTAGTGCGATAGGGGAAAGCCATTTTTTTGTTGGACTTAGTCCGTAAAAAGTGGGGAAAACTAGACATATCCATGAAATGCTAAGGAGAATGCATTATGGATCCGAAAGCCCACAGAAAAAGTTTCCCCAATGAAAAACCAAAAGAAGCAAAATTTTAAGAAAATATTTTTTGAGGAACCTTCCGTTGATTGGGGGCATAGATCGGACTCCCTAGGAATCGATGAGCTGGTATGCTCCCCCGTCGTAGACTTGCTCGATGACGTATGGCCCTTCCCACTTTTGCTCGAACTTGCCCTTTGTCTTATGCATCACGACGATGGGTCGCCTAAGCACAAGAACCAACTCACCTTTTCGGAAGACGCGTTGCTTGACGAGCTTGTCGTAAGCTCTCACCATATTCTGGCGGTAAAGCTCTAGGTTCTGTAGGGCATGAAGTTGCCCCTCTTCAAGGGCGTCGAGCTCCTGAAACCGCAGTTGTACCCGTTCGTCTTGGGTGATCTCATCTTGGATAGCCACCCCTCAAAGAGGGTAGCTGGACCTCCAGTGGTAGGACCACCTCACTCCCGTAAATGAGACAAAACTGGATCGCCTATGTTGGGGTACAGACCATAATGCGGTACGCCCCACAAGGACTCGAAGAGACGGTCATGCCAGTCTCTCCTATTCCTTTTCTCCATCTTCGTGAGTATCTTGCCAAGAGTCTTGTGGAAGGCTTTGATCACGCCGTTGGATTGGTGTAGATGGTGGGGATGTGGTGATGAAGTGAAGGGGAGAGCGGTAAGCCCATCGCTCCGGCCATGCTTAGCCATATACCTTTGTCTTGTCAATTGTCCCATGATGAAGTGGGCGGCCTTCGCCTCGTCGGTGCCTGGCCTGGTGGTGTCCGCCTTGTCGGTGTCGGACTGGATGACTTGCCTTCGCCTTGTCAGTGCTTGGCAAGATATGGATTGCTTCATCGGAAAAAAGACATGTCAATGGTGTATAGCTTTGCCTTGCCGGTGCTAAGACGATTTCGGGGAAGTGTGTTGATGTAGAAGTTGGAGTAGACTTGAGTGTTGCTGCATGACATCGGTGCTGAATGATGACGACAATACTAGATCATCGATGTAGACCTTGGGGCATCACAGTTACGGGGGACGACCTCCGCTCGGTTTAGACAATTGGTATAGAAGAATGGAGGTGTGCCGATGCAGTCCCCGCCCAATGAAGAGTTGATGAAGATTGTGACGCCGTGTCGATGTAGTCGAGTGGCAGCGTGTCGATGTAGTCGGCGTCCCTGCCGGGTGTGAAGTAGATGAAGATGGTGACGACATGTTGACGTAGTAGCCTTCCTCGTTGAGATGGAGGTTGATGATGATGACTCCAACATGGTCACGGGTGGTATAGATGGCGTCAGGCCGCGCACACCGGCAGCCCCCCTGATGTCATCAGTGGTGTGGAGTTAGCGCCGAGCTACTCACTGGCAGCCTTGCCACTGTCGTTGGGGAAGCATGCATGGAAGAAAACACCGCCGATGAGCTCTCCGGCAGGCGTCCGTCGATGTCGTGGTACGTCCATGGGGTGCAGCCGTCGGTGCATCGTCCACGACTGCCTTGGGCACAAGTGCATCAAGTGTCGGGGCCTCTTCTGCGATTTCCCTTTGGTGCAGCCTATATTGGCGGCGTGGTGTCACTGCCTCTGACTGAGTGTGTGCGTCATCCACCGGGGCGCGTTGTGCGTCATCGCTCGCTGAAATGTGAGATGAAAAGGGAGATAACCATACATTAAATGTGCGGGTGTCCCATTGAAGAAGACGGACACCATGATTATGTTCTTCTTGGTGTAGACGCGGATGGTGGTGGAGCCTTGGACGCTGGCTTCCTCCTCCCGGCGTGTACAGGTGTTTCACTTGATGGTGGGTGCCTTTGCTGCTTCTATACATCGTATGCATTGGTGTAGGATGCCGGTGTAGATGGGAGAGGACACGAGCTACTTCCGGATGTGAGTCTTGATGCAAATTGAAGAAAGCATTGCAAGAAAGCATCGGTGGGTCGCTTTTTGATATGCATACATCGTTGCCGCGGTACTTGTATGGAGCCGCGACCGCCGGCGTGTTATCTGCAGCTGTGCATTCCGGCTACCCCTGTACTCGTGGCAGGGTGCTCCTCGGCGTGGTGCTCGCGGCCTTCAAGTTGTGTGTGTCGATGTGGTGTACGTGGAAGAAGGAACCACCGGCCTCTTCTCCCACATGTGTCCGGCATCGCTGCTACGACTGCTGGTGCATCATCCGCGTCTGCCTCGGCTACAAGTGTACCCTGTACATCATCCTCCTTGGCGCGATGCCTATGTCGGTGTCACTGCCTCTTCTAGTGTTGTACGCGGTCGCCATGGGAGCGCGCATCCAATGGTACGTCCGGGCTTCTTCCGCGACTCCCCCGGTCTCTACCATCGGTGCATCTTCAAGCTCGGACGTAGTTTGCACCACCACCTGCGTGGCGTAGCTGTGAGCTAGCCTCTGTCGGGTGCGCCCTCCTCAATGCTGCCACCACGGGCATCGGGCAAAGTCTCCTCCTGGCTGGGTTACCTATCTTCAGTGAGTCTCCACCAGATGCGAGTTGATCCCATGTAGACGAACTTCTGCTGGATGCATGCCCTTCTACAAGAAAGAAGATAAAGGAGAGGAAAGAACACACTGTTGTGCCTCTTGCAGCATGGCGTTGCCGCCGTTGGCGTGTCTGCCGAGCAAGACATACCGCCTTCTTGTGGACCGTGTGAAACCACCCCCGTGGGTGTCGATCCCTAGGTGCGCAACTTCTCCATGTGCCACACAAACGCTGCCGGCACAGGTTGTCTCCCTGTTTCATGATTTTTGGGGATGGAGCTAGGGCACGTGTGCTCCCGAGCGAGTATGCCCCCACCGTAGGCTTCCCTTTTAGTGAGGAACTTAGGGCATAGGGTGTGCCCTACGCCATAGACCCGCCTTCATGTATAGACGTCACCTTCATGCCATTGGATCAACAAATGCCCATAGACAATATCAACATCTCATGGACACACACTTGGCCTCCAATTCTGGCAGATGATGAGGCAAATTAAAATTGCACCCAAGGATTGATGCCATCTCATATTGTTGGAGAAGACTTGAAGACGAAATCGACGACCATTGTTGCATAACAAAGATGGGAGGAGAACCAGGTCCCACTGGGCATGCCAATTTGTTTGACACGAGAAAAATCTAATGTGCACTTCGGGAGAAAGGAAGAGGGGGACTTTGATTTCTCTCTTGCACCAGGGAAAAGAAAAGTGTGCGGGCGTGCCAGTGTACATAGTACACAAAAAATGGTATGGGAAGCAAGTATTTCATTAATCTCATCGGATAAACAAAATTACAAGATCCCATAAAAAAGGAATGTGCTACATGCCCTACTAGCGCGGCATGCCTGACTATGACGATGTGCGGTCTCCTGGTTCCCAGGGCCTCGAAAAGCTCCCGGTTAATTACTCCCGCGGGTTGCTCCGCGAGATACCTCCGATTAAGCCATGTGGTCGTCTTTGTCGTCTTTGCTTTGAGTTCTCCATGCATGATGATGATGGTGTGTGTGTATGCTGTGGGCGGCGGCAAAGCCCGTGTCCTCGTCGGTACACGTGCCGCTCAAAACATGGCTTTGTGTTGGCCACATTCGCCCGCGCCATCGCGCCTCGTCGGTCTTGACAATGTTGATGTAGTCGGTGTTGAAGTTGCATGGGTCCTGCTCTGCTCAGACTTCTTGACGATGTAGCGGTTTCATCGGGGTACGCAAGGGGTTCGCCTCGCGGCAGTATTCTTATGGAGATCGGCGTCGGTGTAAAACCAACGCTCGCTCATATCGGCAATGCCAGTGTGGTAGGTGCCTCGTCTCGACTAGACGCCGAGGTTACGACTGTGTGTGAAGACAAAGACTCCGCCTCACAAGACCGTGGAAGGTAACATCTTAGAGGGGCGTGGTGGATGCCTCGTCTTGGCTAGATGCCGTATTCGCTGGTCTGCCAAAACAAGGATCACGCCGTGGGGCCAAAAAAAGGTAACATCATGGAGGGGCGTGGTTGATGCCCCGTCTCAGCTAGACGCCGTATTCGGTGGTCTGCTAAGACAAGGATCACGCCACCCGTACGACAAACGAGACCTGATGCATGAAGGGTGCACCTCGTCTCGTTTGGACGCCGTATTCGGTGGTCCAACAAGACAAGGGCAAAGCATTGCGGTGCCGAAGAAAGGTGACATCATGGAAGGGCGTGGTTGATATCCCGTCCTAGCTAGACGCCGTATTCGGTGGTCTGCTAAGACAAAGGGCACGTTGCCTCTATGCCAAGACCTATATGCCATGAAGAGTGCACCTCATCTCGGCTGGACACCGTATTCGGTGGTCCGCCAAGACAAAGGAAACACATTGCATGATCGTGGTAAGGGTTGGTGAAGACGTGTCATCGCGTAGCACCATCTTCTTCGTATCACGG
>NC_041389.1:316215530-316241346 GCF_002162155.2 Triticum dicoccoides | reverse complement strand
CGCATCGTGGGCTCCATCTTGATGAGGTAGACATCGGTGGTGTCGTCCTGCGAGCTCCACGCCTCCATCCACCGCAGCACCAGCTTGTTGATGTTGACGATGGACGTTGTCCTAGGGAGCTCGGTGTCGCCATCCAACGCGGCACGGCGGCGGCATCCTTGCAAGTCTCCACACCTTCGTCCTTTGTGGCGCCAGCTTGTTGAAGAAGACGACATGCATCGTCCTAGCAAGCTCTGTCCATCCACCGCGGCAAGGCGGCGACATCCTCGCTAGCCTCCACGCCTCCTGGCTCCATCTTGACGAAGCAGACGTCGATGGCATCCCCAACGTGCGCCACACCTACATCCTCCTTGCGAGCTTCACATCGCAATCCTCTGCGGCACTGGGTTGATGATGTTGACAATGGGCCTGGCGTTGTTGATGCGGTCTCCTTGTCCCGTGTCGTCGTCCGCCATCTTCATTGCACCTGGTACAAGAAAGGGTGTCGCTCCGTCCGTGGCCACCACCACCGGGCGCGTCGTCCGCCGCCTCGATAGCACCTGGTACGAGAAGAGCGTTGCATCGTCCGCGGCCACCTCCGTTGGGCGCGTCGTCAACCGCCTCGACAACACCTTGTACGGGAAGAGCGTCACTTTGTCTGCGGCCACCTCCATTGGGCGCGTCGTCCACCGCCTCAACTGCTCCTACAAGAAGAGCGACTCATCATTCACAGCCACCTCCATTGAGCGCGTCGTACGCCGCCATCATAGCACCGGGTATGAGAATAGCGATGCATCGTCCGCGGACACCTCCTTTGGGCGCGTTGTGCGCCGCCTCCGTTGCACCTCGTACATGAAAAAAAACGTACGTACAATAGAGAAAGAAGAGGACGTGCTAGCCCGTTGCACATATCTCCTGAGTGCCCAGCTTTCTTCATCTCCATGGTCTCCCGGTTGATGGCTTTGCTGCTGGCAGATGCATGGCCTTCAGCTGCGTGGCACTCCGACTTGGTTATTCTTGCCTTGCCCTTTTATGTAGCACCTGGTAGATAGAAGACATATAGTAACAAATAAAGTTGGTCAATGGGGCTTGGTGCGCTCTTGTTTCTCTGTCTCCTCAACCATTTGCATGCTCGCCGTGAGCTAGCTCGGCCTCGTGTGTGTTGCCGTCGCCGTCGTCGAGCTCGGATGGGTGTCACTGCCGCTGCCGCATCCTCTCGCATGTGTACGTACGCGCTGTCGCCGTGGGCGCCTGACTTCCGTCGCGCGAGCCGTTGTCTTCTCCTCCGGGTGCATCCTCCCTGAAACCTGTTAAGAACAAACTATACATACCATATAAGAAGAAAAGAACACGGCTATTGCACGTGCATGCATCTCCTTTTGTGCATCTCCATGTCGTGGTGTACTGCGCTCCCGTCTTGTGGGGCGTCTGACTTTGTTGCCACCACGTCCCTTCTACTCGACGCCACCGCCTTGGGCGCGTCTCCTTGCTGGCTGCGTCCAATTCTCCCCGTCGATACGTCGGATCTCTTCATGTATTTATAGGTGACTAGCCCTGGTTGTGCGTGGCCAAAGCTTTCTTTTTATTGCTCTACTTGACGTACAAGTCTGCATAAGAAAAGGTAACCAAATCTGGTCTGTGTATGTATTGCCAATTTTAGCTAGCTGGCCATCGATGGCTCCTTTACTTTCCAAATGTGCCGCAAAGCCCTTCTCACGTGCGCAAAGAAGTCATATGCATATCAAACAATGCATCGTGAGCATCTTAGTTACCTGATATTGGTCGGAGGCGTATATTTGCGTGCTGGCCGGCGCAAATACGAATATATACCTATATAGAGTATGTCAACGAGCAGGTATTCAAGTATGTATAAACGCGACATTGCCGGCCGGCCGTAGATACTCAAATACGTACACGTACAAAACTAGACTATTACATCTACTCTACGTGCATGTTGCCAGGATGTGTCCAACTTGCACCAAGATTGCATGCACGTGCATGTGCAAAACGTGGGCAGCTTGCTATGCATGCTTGTGCCATGCTAAACCACTTGCTATGCATTCTTGTGCCATGCTAAACCAATATTTTCTTTGTATTTTTAATTAACTTGCCTTTGCATATAAATGGCCCTGCATGAAAACTCACTAAAAGTTATTATTTTATGCAGCACTGCACAAAAACCTGTCGAACACTCTCGTTTTCCTCTCCCCCACTTCTAAAATGTTTTCAGAAAAAACAAAACTATTTTCCTTTTTTCCGTTTGCCCTTATGTCTTACTTGGTTTATTTGCCTCTTTGCTTGCCATAATTATGTATTTATTCAAAATCAGGAAGCAAAGAGTTTATGGATACTCATCCACTTGCTAATCTTTTTAAAAGATCCAATAATAATGAACCAATTGCTAATGAATTGAGTGCACTAGATTATCTTTATGAAGTTTTGCTTGAAATTCATGAATCTGAAAAATGTGATGGACTGCTAAAAGAAGAAATTTATGAAGTGATTCACGATAGCTCCTTGAATGAAAAGCATGATTGCAATGGTGTTATATAAATTCTATTAATGTCAATTGTGCTAATAATATGCAAAACCCCAAGCTTGGGGATGCTAATTTTGTTATGTCCACTACTTATTGCAATGATCATGATTGAGGTGATAATGCTTCTTATGATCTTGAAAATTTATTTAAGCCTCATGATGAATATGTTTGCGATAATATTGAAAGTGGGTTTCTAGGTGATAATGATCCCACTACTTTGTAGAATGATCAATCTTACGAAGTTTTTGATAAAAGTGGGCTTGGCGAGAGGTCATGACTTTGTTTTATGATAATCCCACTATTTCGGAAGAGTGTCAACTTTGCATGCATGTGGACCATGTAGAGAATATGTTATGTGATAGCTATATTGTTGAATTTCAATATGATCGTACATGTAATTATTATAAGAGAGGGAAATATGGTTGTAGAAATTTTCATGTTACTAAATTACCTCTCTTTATTTTGAGATTGTCAATGTTTTATTCTTTTCCTTGCATATGCTAGTTTTTGCTTGTCTTGATAAATCTTTTCCCCATAAAATGCCTATGCATAGGAAGTATGTTAGACTTGAACTTATATTTCACATGCTATATGATGCTCTCTTTGCGCTTCAATTTTTTATCTTTCATGTGAGCATCATTAAAATTATCAATGTCTAGCTAAAAGGCTTTAAAGAAAAGCGCTTGTTGGGAGACAACCCAATATTTTTCTTTTCTGTTTTTTATGAGAATACACATTATTACCTTTGTAGTAGTTGTGTTTTAGTGTTTTAAAGTAAGACCTCTGGGATGATCTATGGTGATAGTTGATTTGATCTTGCTGAAAAACAGAAACTTTTGCGTCCAGTGATAGAATTATTTAAATTCACATGAGCATGTTCTTATTCTGAAATTTTTACACAAGATTGATAAACAAATTGGCTACGTTTTCCTAATTTTTATGAATTTTTAGAGTTACATGAGTATGAGAACAATTCAGATCTTCGCAGACTGTTCTATTATTGAGAGATTCTATTTTTATGTGTTGTTTGCTTATTTTGATGATTCTATGGGTAGTATCGGGGGGTATGAACCATGGATAAGTTGGAATACAGTAGATATAACACCATTATAAATTTAGAATGAGTTCACAACAGTACCTAAGTGGTGATTTGCTTTTCTTACATTAATGGATCTTATGAATTTTTTGTTGAGTTTGTGTTGTGAAGATTTCAAGTTTTGGGTAAAGATTTGATGGACAATGGAATAAGGAGTGGCAAGGGACAAAGCTTGGGGATGCCCAAGGCACACCAAGGTAATATTGAAGGACAACAAATCATCTAAACTTGGGGATGCCCCGGATGGCATCCCCTCTTTCATCGTCAATCCATCGGTAAATTTACTTGAGGCTATATTTTTATTCACCACATGATATGTGTTTTGCTTGGAGCGTCTTGTATGATATGAGTCATTGCTTTTAAATTTGCCACAATCATCCTTTCTGTACACACCTTTGAGATGGACACCCATTAATCATGAACTTATTAGAATACTCTATGTGCTTCACTTATATCTTTTGAGCTAGGCAGTTTGCTCTAGTGCTTCACTTATATCTTTTTAGGGCACAACGGTGGTTTCATTTTATAGAAATTGTTGAAATCTCATGCTTCACTTATATTATTTTGAGAGTCTTAATAGCATGGTAATTTGCTTGGGTTATGAATGTAGTCCTAATATGATGGGCATCCATCAGGATATAATAAAAAATTTCATATAAGGAGCATTGAATATAAGAGAAGTTCGATAACTTACATTTGTTTTGAGATATAAAGATGGTGATATTAGAGTCATTCTAGTGAGTAATTGTGTATTGGTAGAAATACTTGTGTTAAAGTTTGTGATTCCCGTAGCATGCACGTATGGTGAGCCATTATGTGATCAAGTCGCGGCATGATTTATTTGTTGATTATCTTCCTTATGAGTGGCGGTCAGGGACGAGCGATGGTCTTTTCATACCAATCTATCCCCCTAGGAGCATGCATGTAGTACTTTGTTTTTATGTCTAATAAACTTTTGCAATAAGTATGTGAGTTCTTTATGATTAATGTTGAGTCCATGGATTATACGCACTCTCACCCTTCCACCATTGCTAGCCTCTGTAGTACCGTGCAACTTTTGCCGGTGCATTAAACCCACCATATACCTTCCTCAAATCAGCCACCATACCTACCTATTATGGCATTTCCATAGCCATTCCGAGATATATTGCCATGCAATTTTCACCGTTCCATTTATTATGACACACACCAAGATTGTCATATTGTTCTCATATGCATGAGGCATTCATATAGAGCCATATTTATGTTCTAGCATCGAGTTGTAATTCTTGAGTTGTAAGTAAATAAAAGTGTGATGATCATCATTATTAGAGCATTGTTCCATGTGAGGAAAGGATGATGGAAGCTATGATTCCCTCACAAGTTGGGATGAGTCTCCCGACTTTAAAGAAAATAAAAGAGGCCAAAGAAGCCCAAATAAAAAAAGAGGCCAAAGAAGCCCAAACAATAAAAGAAAAAAGAGAAAAAAAATGAAAGAAAAATAGAGAAGGGACAATGTTACTATTGTTTTGCCACACTTGTGCTTCAAAGTAGCACCATGTTCTTCATGATAGAGAGTCTCCTATTTTGTCACTTTCATATACTAGTGGGAATTTTCATTATAGAACTTGGCTTGTATATTCCAATGATGGACTTCCTCAAAATGCCCCAAGTTTTCGTGAGCAAGCAAGTTGGATGCACACCCACTTAGTTTCTTTTTGAGCTTTCATACACTTATAGCTCTAGTGCATCTGTTGCATGGCAATCCCTACTCACCTGGATTGGTATCAATTGAAGGGCATCTCCATAGTTCATTAATTTGCCTAGTTGATGTGAGACTTTCTCCTTCTTTTTGTCTTGTCCACAACCACCATATTTTATTCCACCTATAGTGCTATATCCATGGCTCATGCTCATGTATTGTGTGAGAGTTGAAATAGTTTTAGAACACTAAAAGTATGAAACATTTGATTGGTTGTCATAGAGGTTGTGCATGATGAAATACTTTGTGTGGTGAAGATGGAGCATAGCCATACCATATAATTTTGTAGGGATAACTTTCTTTGGCCATGTTATCTTGAAAAGACATGATTTCTTTATTAGTATGCTTGAAGTATTATTCTGTTTATGCCAATACTAAACTTTTGTTTTGAATCTTATGGATCTGAACATTCAGGCCATAATAAAGGAGATTATATTGAGAAATATGTTAGGTAGCATTCCACATCAAAAATTCTGTTTTTATAATTTGCCTACTCGAGGACGAGCAGGAATTAAGCTTGGGGATGTTTGATACGTCTCCAACATATCTATAATTTTTTATTGTTCCATGCTATTATATTATCTATCTTGGATGTTTTATATGCATTTTGGTACTATTTCATATCATTTTTGGGACTAACCTATTAACCTAGTGCCGAATGTGATTTGTTGTTTTCCCCCTTGTTTTTGGCTTTTCATAAAGGAATATCAAACGGAATCCAAACGGAATAAAACTTTTGCAATGATTTTTCTTGGACCAGAAGACACCCGCGTAGCTTGGGGAGGGCGCCAAAGGAGTCCTAAGGAGCCCACAAGCCCATCGGCCGTACCCTAAGGGGGGCGCCCCTGGCTTGTGGAGCCCTCGGGAGTCCCCCAACCCTAATCTTTGCACTATAAATTCCCAAATATTCCCAAACCATCATAAGCGTCCACAAAAATACTTTTCCACTGCAGGAAGCTTTTGTTCTCTTGAGATCCCATCTTGGGACCTTTTCCGGTGATCTGTGGGAGGGGGATTCGATCATGGAGGGCTTCTACATCAACCTTACAGCCCCACTGATGATGTGTGAGTAGTTTACTATAGACCTATGGGTCCAGAGTAGCTAGAGTAATACCATGTTCTCCTCGATGTTCTTGCAGTTCTATCGGAGGTAATCTTCTTTTGTGGTGTGTTTGTTGAGATATGATGAATTGTGGGTTTATGATCAGATTATATATGAATATTATTTGAGTGTCCTCTAAACTCTTTTATGCATGATTTAAAAAGATTTGTATTTCTCTTCGATCTATTGATTTGGTTTGGCCAACTAGATTGATCTATCTTGCAATGGGAGAGGTGCTTTGTGATGAGTTCAATCTTGCGGTGTCCTCACCTAGTGACATAGTAGGTGCAGCGAGGCACATATTGTATTGTTGCCATTAAGGGTAAAAAGATGGGGTTTATATCATATTGCTTGAGTTTATCCCTCTACATCATGTCATCTTGCTTAAGGCATTACTCCGTTTTTGTAAACTTAATACTCTAGATGCATGTTGGATAGCGGTCGATGTGTGGAGTAATAGTAGTAGATGCAGGCAGGAGTTGGTCTACTTTTCACGAATGTGATTCCTATATTCATGATCATTGTCTTAGATACACTACAAAAAAAAACACATCCGTGACATTTTGGGCCGAACAATTCTTTTTTCTGTCATACATATGACACTTCTATGACGATAATTGTTACAAAACCCAGTATCATCATAGATGTGGTGGGCTCCTACTTCTATGACAAAAAATCATGACAGAAAATGGGCTTTTCGTCCTTGGCGGGCCGGAGACGCAGCTGCATGACATTCTTTGGGCCGTCCATGACAAAAAAAAACGTGGTAGAAGCGAGGGGGAGGAAAATTTCGGGGAGTTGCCGGCTACGGTGGGAGGTCGGGGGCCGAGCGATGCGCGTTTCTCTCATACACGTGCGAGGCGTTGGCTCTAACTGAACCCGAGCGAGGCATTGGGCTCTAACTGAACCCGAGCGATTGCACTGCAGGCTACGCGTTACTGAACCCAAGAAATCGATCGATGGCTGTTAACTGAACCCGATCGAGCGATTCCTTCACTACTGCTGCTAACTGAAGCCGATCGATGCTGCCTCTGGGATGAACGGTGAGCGTTGAGGGGAGGGGTTTGGATGAACAGTGAGCGGTGGCGTTACCTCTGGATGAACAGGACCCCGTGGTGTGGTGGAGGGCTGGATGAACAGTAGACGGTGGACGGCTGCCCGTGGAGGGGTGGTTGAACAGGACCCCGTGGGGTGGAGGGCTGGATGAACAGTAGATGGTGGAGGGGTTGTTGAACAGTAGCCGGTGGAGTAGCGCGCGGTGGAGGATGGATGAACAGGAGCCCGTGGAGGCTGGAGTAGGTCGACGGTGGAGATGAACAGTATCCCGTGGAGTCCCGTTTTGCGGTACGATACACCCCTCCCGATGAATAGGACCACCGTTTCGACCGTAGCGCTCCAACACAAGTCCATTTCGTCTGTTTTGCAGTACGCCACACCCCTCTCGATCAACAGGACCCCCGTTTCGACCATAGGAGGTCCGTTTCGTCCGTTTTGCGGTATGCCACACCCCTCCCGATCAATAGGACCCCCGTTTTGACCGTAGGAGGTCCGTTTCCTTTGTTTTGCGGTACGCCACACCCCTCCCGATCAACAGGACCCCGTTCCGAACGTAGGAGGTCCGTTTCCTCCGTTTTGAGGTACGTCAGGCCTTGTTTCCATCGCATGTTCCGTCCAAGCCCTCCCGATGAACATGACCACGCATTCCGTTCCGACCCAGCCGGTTGGCTCCCACGCGTTCCGTTGCCTTCCGATGAACACGACGCATTCCGTTGCCTCCCCATGAACACGACGCATTCCATTGCCTCCCCATGAACACGACGACGATGTTGTTTCTCCATTCTGACCCAGCCATGTACACGAGCCCTGGCCGTACGTATGCGCGAGTAGGCGTTCGAGACCCCGCCCGTATGTACGTACGTGGCCGTATTTTCTTTCTTGCACCTGGCCGCTGTACGTACATGTACATGCTACGTGCACGCCTCTACTACGACACGTGCGTGCCTCTACATACACCAGTATATATGTACGTACACGTTCGCGACCAGAATGACAACGCTACGGCTTCGACCAGGTGGGTCCCAACTGTCAGGCACTTCCTTTCCTGCGAAGATGTAGCTCGTGGGTCCCAGCAGTCAGGGGGGCAAATCATTTTTTTTTTGCCCGGACGCACTTCCTTGCGTGCGAAGATGTAGCTGGTGGGTCCCAGCAGTCAGGGGGGAATGTTTTTTTCGCAAAATACGGTGGCCCATCCAGTGGGTCCCCGCTGTCAGGTGGAGGAATAATTATTTTCTGCGTAATAAGGAGGCACTTCCTTGCTGCGGCCGTGGACCCGGCTGTCAGCCTCTCCACGTACAGTCCACGTCCGATGGAAGTCGTTCCTTGACCACGTTGACCACGCCGCACCGAGAGCACCAGGGCGGTGGACGACGGCGAGGCCTAGGAAGGGGACGACGTGGAGTCGGGGAAGACGCGGCAGTGGAAGCCCGCGCGGAGAGGAGTACGAGGGTTCACTGGTTCGACTGCAGTGTGAGGCTGCCGTCACCGTAGGGCCTGGCCAGCGGTGGAAGTAGTAGGGGCGGTGAGGCCTCCGCGGCAGCACATCTGGCCACGGGAGACAGGAGCATGCGGCACGACCGGTGCAGCTTTGGGCGGCTAGAGCAAGAAGACCAGAGGTTGAAGAAGCACTACGGCCGTTGGATGGACATCGTACGGTCACTGGAGCTAGGATCGTTTATATTGACTTAGTTGACAAAGCCCTCCGTCCCCGTCAACTTAGTAGGCCCATAAGTCAGCCTGCCACTATATTGGGTCCCAGCTAACAGGGGGAGTATTCATTTTTTTGTGCGTAATAAGGAGGCACTTCCTTGCGTGCGAAGATATAGCTGGTGGGTCCGAGCTGTCAGTGGCGGTAACGTTTTTTTCGCGAAATACAGAGGCCCTTTCGGTGGGTCCCTGATGTCAGGTGGAGGAATCATTATTTTGCACGTAATAAGGAGGCATTTCCTTGCGTGCGGCCGTGGACCTAGCTGTCGGCCTCTCCACGTACAGTCCACTTCAGATGCATGTCGGTCGTTGACCACATTGACCAGGCCGCGCCGAGAGCACCAGGGCGGTGGACGACGGCAAGGCCTAGGAAGGGAACGACACGGAGGCAGGGAAGACTCGGTAGTTGTTTCCCACGCGGAGGGGAGTACGACTGTATGAGGGTTTACTGGTTCGTCTACCGTCGCCGGAGAATAACAGCAGGTGTGGGTGAGTAGACGGATGGCTAGGCCAGCTATGGGAGTACGGTGGGGTGGTGAGGCCTGCGCGGCAGCAGAGCCGGCCGCGGGGAGGAGGGAGCAGGCAGTCCCGCCAGCGCTTGTTTGAGCGGCTGGAGTAGGAAGAGCAGAGATTGAAGAAGCACGACGGCCGTTGGATGGCCATCGAACAGTCACTACTTATGCGTCAACCTTTTTTTAGGAAAGCCTCAAATCTGTGGAAAACAG
The DNA here is from genome assembly GCF_002162155.2 of Triticum dicoccoides. Classification (NCBI taxonomy): domain Eukaryota; kingdom Viridiplantae; phylum Streptophyta; class Magnoliopsida; order Poales; family Poaceae; genus Triticum; species Triticum dicoccoides. Next base: position 316,231,401 of record NC_041389.1, on the reverse strand, counting down.
CATACATCCCATCTGCCATTATTTCTAATAATTTACAGCCTATTTGCTAATTCTTAAGGGTTTTTTGGAGCCCATATTCTTTTTGTTAGCATTACAGCCCATATTGTGGCCACGGCTAAAAAATTAAACGAAATTTTGCATATTTCGGTGCGGTTCAAACTATTTTTAATCCCGAAATTTCGACTCACATTCAAACTGATTTTAAAATTAAATGTATATCAATATAATATCCAACAACTTCTTCATGCATAAAAATTAATGTAATTTAAAATCTCGAAATGAAAAAAGATATTTGAAACTAACTGCCGGTTTGATGTGTTTTAAAAATGTACAGCCCATTTCTCATTACTGATGGGCCATTTTCTCAGCCAGCCGAATGAAAGCTCTCCTCGTCTTGAAAGATTTGCAGCCCAACAGGCCTGACAAAGCGACTTACTTGGCAAATCACAAAAAAACTGGGTTGTGGCCGTGGACCTAGCTGTCAGCCTCTCCACGTACAATACTCTTCCCATGGAATGTCATTGACCACATTGACCACGCCACGCCGAGAGCACCAAGGAGGTGGATGACGGTGAGACCTAGGAATGGGACGACGCAGAGCCGGGGAAGACGTGGAAGTGGATGCCCACGCAGAGAGAAGTATGAGGGTTCACTGGTTCGGCTGCGGTGTGAGGCTGCCGTTGCCGCAGGGCCTGGCTAGCGGTGGGAGTAGCAGGGGGCGATGAGGCCTCAACGGCAGCATAGCCGACCACTGGAGGCAGGAGCAGGCAGTCTCCCCGGCGCTGGTTTGGGCGGCTGGTGCAAGAAGAGCAGCGATTGAAGAAGCAGAAGGACCGTTCGATTCAAATCCAACGGTTACTGCTGCTAGAATCGTTTGTTGACTAAGTTGACAAGTTCTGCGTACGCGTAAACTTAGTAGGCCCACAGGTTAGCCTCCCAACCGGTGCGCCCCAGATGTCAGTGGGAGGAATCATTTTTTCGCGTAATAAGGAGGTAGTTCATTGCGTGCGGCCAGGCCAGCGGAGGGAGTAGGGTGGGCCAAGGAAGCCTGCGCGGCATCACAGCGGGCCACAAGAGGAGGGAGCAGGCAGTCCTGCCGGCGCTAGTTTAGGCGGCTGGAGCAGGAAGATCAGAGATTGAAGAAGCACGTCGGCCGTTGGATGGACATCCAACAGTCACTCCTGCTAGAATCGTGTGTTCACTGACAAAGCCTTGCGTAAACAAGTCAGCCTCGAAATTTGTGGTGTGTACAACCCATTTGCTATTATTTTTATAATTTTTACTCATTTTCTAATTCATATGGAATTTATTGCAGCCCGTTTTCCATTTTTAGAATTGCTGGCCATTTTCTGGTCAGTACTAGGGTCAAAAAATTAACTAAATATGTGGGAAATTTTGAAAATTCGCAATTTTTTGCTGGGGAACGAAATATTCTTAATCCAAAAATTAATAGCCATACTAAAACAAACTTAAAAATAAATTAGTACTATGTCATGTTAAATCCAATGAAATACGTATAAGATATCAGTGAAGAACAAAAACAAAAAAAGAAACTAATATCCCATTTGCTATAATTTTTTTTGGAATTTGCAACCCCTTTTGATATTACTTTTAACAGACATTGACCATATTCTTTGGCCAGGACGGAATGCATCCCTCCTCGTCTCCAAAGATTTGCAGCCCAGTAATTCGGAGAAAACAAATAGGCCTAGCTTGGGTATTCTTCAAAAAGAAATACTGGGCTACCTATTTTCCCAAAGAACTGGTGCATGAGCATTTAGCTTTATTTATTTATTTACTTATTTATCTTTAGGGGACCATGAGCATGTACCTGGGCCGGATTCATGTGAGAGCCTCCCTTCCAGTTAATTATGGGCTTCTCTATTGGGCCTTCATCAGTGGGCTGCATGTTATCAACAAGTGGAAAATGTGTTCCGTACGAAAAATAGTATGAGCTACGTACGGTACGGGGCACTAAAGGATCGAACCGTGCAACGACTTCTAAAACATTGTGTTTGTCATTCTAACAACACATTTATTCAACCAACAGACGAAATATACTACTGATTGTACATTGAAAACAGCAGCAGCAGCAACCAGGGCTGAGGGTGCAACAGAAGCAGTAAGCAGGCCAGTAGAGTGAAGACGCAACTCTCTCTTCCAAACCAAACATCAACCATCATTACAAAAGGGCTACCAAAAAGGAACAAGTGTATCCATCAAACTAAATAAAGATCCTACTACACCAAGTGTACGCATCTAACTAACTGGCTCAGTTAGACGTTACTATTTATTAAGCTGTGGAGATTGGCTGACGGCTTGAACCAGACGGGCGCCTGACGGGGGAAACTCCAGCCAGCAGGTCGAAGTTTGATACTTGCGACCCTCTCTCCTACTTTGGGCTGCAGAGCGTGGCGGCACATATCAGGGTATGGTGCATGCAGAGACGCATGGTACGCTGTGTACACACAGTTTTTCCTGATGAAAGAAACCGCACTGCCATCATGATCCTTGCCGTCGGTTATCTCCTGGTTAATCGGATAATTCAGTCCGACAAACAGAGAGCGTGTACCAAGGCTACTTACCAGCCTCCAGTCAAAAATTCCTGAAGGCCCAGAGAAGCTGGGATCCTGCTCAAAGACCTTGCAGTGACTGTGATTGTATTCCGCGAAACAATACGTTCGGTACGTGCGAACGATCATCAATCTTTCGTCGTCGTCTGATCGAGCCAGGAACCACCTGCAACTGCCATGCCGCTTTTCTTTGAAAGGTTCTGGGATTAGGAAGGGTAGGGACACCAGGCGGCCTACAACATCATATCAAGTTGGAGTCAGATAAAAAAGGGCTCTTGATTTAGTCAATCTTAAGAACAACATGTTATGAGCATGAATATTTTTTCAGTAAATGTTGACAGTAATATAAGCAAGCCATCATGATATCATAGGAAAGTAACATACTGCTGTAATAGCTGTTTGTAGCGATGACTGGAGTAGGCCAGCAATACGTCTAGCCATAGAAGGAGTCGACAGCTTAAATGAAGCCCTTGTGTTCAATGGCATCAGAGAACAATGGAGGATGTATGATCCTGCGATGGACGTGCAGATTTATCGACTTACCGTAGTGACCTGTCAGATAGGCGAGACCGCGGTTGAAGAACGCAATTAGCCTGAAGTCTTTATAATTCGCAGATCTTGTGGGCACTTGGCAGATTACAACCTTGAGCAAATCAAACTTGGTATCATGTAGGATACTCTAAGATTCTGAGTATTCTGGGCCGCGGTGCCAAAGCAGTGCAGTGTTAATCAAAGGAAGGGGGATCAATCGCCGGGTGTAGACCTCCACGAGCATCCAGCTGCCGCGACCATCAACGAGCACCATCCAAGACGTGTTCATGCCGACCCAGTACATACCATTAATGTAGTTGAGGCTGACGGGGATCGGATCGCAGTCAAGGGGGTTGATGCTTGCCACCCTACGATCTTTATGCTGCATGACACGTCGTTTCTGAAGATCAGGCTGTAATGCCCCGGATACAACTTTCCATATTCATAACTCCAACTCTTGCCTTTTCCGGAGATGCTATATGATATTTCCTCCGTGGTTGGGTTTTGTCTATTGTTTTGCTTTTGTTCTTGTCATGCATCTCATCTCATAGCATCATGCGCATTGCATCGGCATCATTTTCATAAAACTTGCATCCGTTTGGGTCCCGCTGGTTCTCTCCGTTGTCCGTTCTGAGCCCCGACCACACTCGCACGCGCCCGCGGCACCTCCGAAATATTATTTTATAAGTGGCATAAAAATGTTCTCGGAATGGGTTGCAACTTGTCGTGCGGTCTTATTATAGTGTAGACAGGCCGCCTGCCAAGTTTCGTCGCATTCGGAGTCTGTTTGATAGCCCAACCGTCACCCGTAGCGGCACCGTTGTCGGTTTAATCGTCGGACGTTTCGGTCTCCGAGACTGCTGCCGGGTTGCACTTCTCTTCTCTCCCCTCAAGCCTAGCCCATCTAAACACAGCCCACCAACCTCTCCCAGGCCTGTCTAACCTCCCCCTCGATCGGATCCGTCGGATCGCGATCGGAGGGCTTCGAAAACCCCCCTAAACCCAAACCCTAACTTTTACCCTATATATAGACCCCCTCATGCCATTTTGGGTATCTCCTAGCCCTTCCCCTACCTCCTAGCCTCCCCCAGCCTAGGGAACGTCGGATCCGGCTGTTCCCTCGCCGGATCTGGACGCCAGCGCCGCCCCCTTGGCCTCCTCCCGCGCCGCCACCTCGCCGCCCAGACGCGCCCGCGGCCAACCCGGACGCGCCACGTCGCCCCCAACAAGCATCCACCGCCGTGGCCCGCGAAGCCCACGGGGAGCCCACCTCGGGCCACGACCGGGCCCGACCCCGTGCGCCCTGGCCCCCTCACCCGCTTGCCCGCTCCCTCGCTCGATCCCCTCGCCGCCGCATCGTCCTTGCGCTCCGGCCACCAGGGGCCTCGCCGGAGTAGGAACACCCGACCCCGCAACCTCGCAGCCTCGTCGCCGGCGAGCAACCAGGTCGCCGCCTCCCTCTCTCTCTCCCATCTCTCCCTCTGGTTTCTCTCCCTCTCAGATCTCTCTCTCTCCCCGCAGGAAACCCCGCCGCCGCCGCCAAAGAACCTCATCGCCGGCCTCCTCGTCCTCAAGTCTCGCCGGATCCGTGGTCCCCATGCCCGGATCCACCCGTTCCCGTCCGTCCCGGCCATCCCCGGCCTCCGCCCCTGCTGGAACCCGTTGCCTCTGCCTCCAGCGCCGCCGTGCCCTGCATCCTCTGCATCGGGCGGGAGGAGGACGAGGTCCTCCAGCGTACGCGTGGGCCCGGCCCAGCAGCGCCCAGCGCGCCGGCCCAGCCACCGGTCTCCCTAGATCTGCACCGATTGGGCCTCCTCCTCTCCAGCCGGGCCAAGAGCCCATGGTGAGCCGCCTAGTTCCTGTAGCTCCAATTTCGGCCCATGTTATTTTTTTCCTGTCCTGCGAATTTGTCTAATTATCCAGAGTTGGCAGAATTGCAGAAAAACCCCTGTTCTTCATGCATTTAATAACTCACTAATCGTGCATCGGTTTAAAATAATTTATATATGTAAAATTCTCAGAAAATTGTGTAGATTAATAATATGTCACTTTCATCCATGTTTAAAATGTTTAAAATGCTGTTTGTGTTAATTTGCATAAATGCCATGTTAAAATGGTTTAATTCATAACTAAATAACCGTAGCTCGGTTTTAAATAAACTCTATATGTAAATGGGGTGGAAAAATGCCTAGTTTAACATGGTCCACTTTATGTTGCTGTTTAACAACATTAAAATTGTGTTTAGGGAAGAACAGTACCGAATCTAAAATATGCATATGGGGATTATCCGGACTTGTTGTTTGTTGTTCTGGCCTCATTTAAACTTGTCTAGATAGGTAGTTTTCTTGTGCTTCACCCCTTGCCATGTTTAATAACATTTAATGTTGTTGGGTACATAACCGAGACCAAACTAAATAATTGCATGTGGTGTTTTGTCAATATGCAACTCGTTGCATATTGAGCCCCACTTAACTTGTAGTATTGATTGTTGCACTTGCCTTGCCATGCCATGCCTCATTAAACCGGTCATGCATCATGTTTGTTTGTGCATCATGCCATGTTTATGTGCTGTGTGTTTACCATGTTGTTTGTTTCTTTCCGGTGTTGCTTCTTAGTTCCGGTAATGTTGCGATCGTGACGATTCGTTCGTCTACGCTTGGTTCGGTTTCATCCGTTCGTCTTCTTCATGGAATTGTTCTTCTTCCTTGCGGGATTTCAAGCAAGATGACCGCTACCCTAGATCTCACTACTATCATTGCTATGCTAGTTGCTTCATTCTATCGCTATGCTGCGTTACCTATCATTTGCTCCTCAAGCCTCCCAAATTGCTATGAACCTCTAACCTTTGACACCTTTCCTATGCAAACCGTTGCTTGGCTATGTTACCGCTTTGCTCAGCCCTCTTATAGCGTTGCTAGTTGCAGGTGAAGTTGAAGATTGCTCCATGGTGGAAGGGATTTCTATTGGGATATCACAATATCTCTTATATTATTAATGCATCTATATATTTGGTAAAGGGTGGAAGGCTCGGCCTTATGCCTGGTGTTTTGTTCCACTCTTGCCGCCCAAGTTTCCGACATACCGGTATTATGTTCCCGGATTTTGCGTTCCTTACGCGGTCGGGTGATTTATGGGACCCCCTTGACAGTTTTCTTTGAATAGAATTCCTCCAGCAAGGCCCAACATTGGTTTTACCATTTGCCTCACCACCACCTATATTTCCCCTGGGAGTAATTAACCCAAGGGTCATCTTTATTACAGCCCCCCTGGGCCAATGCTTGTCTAAGTGTTGGTCCAAACTAGAGCACCGTGCGGGGCCATCCCTTGGAAACTTGGGTTACGTTGGTTCCTGTACGCTTAGCTTATCCGGTGTTGCCCTGAGAACGAGATATGTGCAGCTCCTATCGGGATTGTCGGTGCATCGGGCGGTCTTGCTAGTCTTGTTTTACCATTGTCGAAATGTCTTGTAAACTGGGATTCCGAGTCTGATCGGGTCTTCCTGGGAGAAGGTCTATTCCTTCGTTGATCGCGAGAGCTTGTCATGGGCTAAGTTGGGACACCCCTGCAGGGTATAATCTTTCGAAAGCCGTGCCTGCAGTTATTGGCAGATGGGAATTTGTTAATGTCGGTTGTAGATAACTTGACACCAGATCCGATTAAAATGCATCAACCGTGTGTGTAGCTGTGATGGTCTCCTTTCGGCAGAGTCCGAGAAGTGAACACGGTCTTTGGGTTATGTTTGACGTAAGTAGGAGTTCAGGATCACTTCTTGATCATTGCTAGCTTCACGACCATTCCGCTTGCTCTCTTCTCGCTCCTATTTGCGTATGTTAGCCACCATATATGCTTAGTCGCTGATGCAGCCTCACCACTTTACCCCTTCCTTTCCCTTTAAGCTTTGCTAGTCTTGATACCTATGGTAATGGGATTGCTGAGTCCTCGTGGCTCACAGATTACTACAACAACAGTTGCAGGTACAGGTTCATGCGATGATCATGACGAGAGAGCGATGCTTGCTTGCGTTGAGTTCTTCTTCTGCTTCTTCGATCAGGGGATAGGTTCCAGGTCAGCAGCCTGGGCTAGCAGGGTGGATGTCGTTTGAGCTTCTGTTTGTGTTTCATCCGTAGTCGGATGTTGATATTGTGTATGATATATTGTTGTATCCGTGTGGCATTGTATGCCTTATGTATGTATCCCCATCTATTATGTAATGTTGATGTAATGATATCCACCTTGCAAAGCGTTTCAATATGCGGTTCTATCCTTGGTGGGACCTTCGAGTCTCTTTAGGATAGTATCGCATATTGGGCGTGACAAGTTGGTATCAGAGCCTCGACCGACCATAGGAGCCCCCTTGATTGTTGGCCGTTGTTGAGTCTAGAAAAAAACTATTTTGAGTCTTAGGATTATATATATCGGAGAGTAGGATACTTTTTACTCCTCAGCCCCCTTCGTCGCTCTAGTGAGGTTTCTTGACGTAGATGTTTTGACTTTCCTCTCCTCAAATTTCACTATTTTTTTAGGATCACGCGGGTATCTTGGGATCGTTCCGATGGTTTTGTGACGAGAACATTGTTCTTGGTGCCTCATGTCTATTTATGTGGCTTTGACCCGGGGAGTTGAGCTCCAAGGTGTTGTCGTCACAATTTTATCGTTGCAGTTCTGGAATACCTGAGTTTGCCGACATCGAAAATCTCTTTTATGAAGTTGTTGGTGAGATAACCTCGACGTCACCCAGTACTGGGGAGTTCGGGAGTATTGCCATAACTCGTATAACAGATGCTTTTCGAAGGTTGAGGTACACGATTTCCGAAGGTTTCTTGGTTATGTGTTGACGGATGGATACAACTTGGATGTATGTATTGTTAGTTTGGGTGAGATATATTGCTTCCCCTATATCCCCAACACCAGATTGCATAACCAGAAAGTTTCGGGAGTTTTATAGGTGGGAATTCAAGTAGCTCCTAGAATATCTTTTCGACAGATGCATGATATGAGATTGGGGTTTGACGTCTAGTGGTACGCCTTTCCACGGTCATTTTTACAGTGGTCTCATTGTGTCTTAAAGAACCCTTGGCTATGCTGGTTCGGGGACACTTCGTGTGTCATGTGCACTGCCTTGTACATGATGGTGCTGTACAATCGAGCCCGTGTGGGCCCCACCACAAAAACTTCGGACGAAATCTCTATCATATGTTTGTTCCGGCTTATTCTGCAAGCCAAATCCTTTGTTTTGTTTTTTTGTGGTATTCGAGTTGCTTCAAAGTCAAGTGTTGATTCCATACCTTTCCTAAACAGTGTTCTCATATTTCTATGTGAATACTAATCCTTTTTGATCATTGAGGTTGTCATGTTAATCCTTTTCCAACCGGTGCGCTTCTCTTCGAGATGATCCCATCATTCTCCCCATCCGCAAGATCAATTCTAAGTTTTCTCAACGGTGTTTGTTTCATCCGTCCCAAGTTGTCTTTGTTTTCCCGCCCTCCCACCCTTTTTCTGCAAGGACTCATATATGTTAATCAAGTATCCATCTTATGGATGTGAAGTTTCTCCATTCTTTTCCCGTCAATGTTCTTATCCGGTGATTTCCCATGAAGATGCTCAACAGTTTCAAGTTCATCATTCTTTGTTATTTTCTTCTCCGGTGGTGTTAATTCAAGCTTTCAGTGTTGATCATATTCTTTTCCTCGTGTCAAATGCTTTTTCATACCGGTGCACCTCTTAATCTTTCACTTCTAGCTATTCATTTGTTCTGGAGTATTCAAGATATCTCATTCTCAACCTTCAACTCTTGTTCTCCAAATCTATCCGGTGCATCATTCAAGTATCCTCTAATCAGCTCATGATCTCTTCTTTCTCTTGTATCAAAATCCCCTCAAGTATCTTCATTCATTTTCCAATTCTTCCCGGTGAATTGTCCCTTTACTTCGTTCATTCTCAATTCTTACGGTGGTTCGTTCAGGATTTCTCTTCCTCCGTTATCATATCAAATATTCGTTGTTTCCAAATCCCACCGGTGGTTCCAACAATACCTTCTCAGGTTTACGCTATATCCCTCTTGATCCTTTTTACGAGAATAAGTAGTATGCCAAATCCGTTGTTTGTCATCAATTTAAATTGGTGAAGGATAGGCTTAACATAATTCTTATTATTGCTTCATCCAAGTGATCTAGTTTCTTCTTTACAAAGTTGTTCATCATGTCACATTTCCCGGTTCGAGATGCTTCATCTTTTATTTTCCGGAGTTCCAACTTTTCTCGGTTATATCGTCGCAAAGCTCCATCTAAATCATTGCAAGGCTTCACCTTGTTCTTTGAACTTCTCTTCCTTTCTATCATCCTTTTATTACCGGAGTTCTTCATGGAGGCTCTACATGGTGGTTCATCAAGGATTCCTTTCATTTTTCATTTGTCCTTCAAGATTTCTCTTGGAGTTATGACCCGCCAAGCTTTACTCCAAAAAGTAAACATGGTGCTCAACACATGTCTTGTTTTGAGGAGTTCAAGTATTCTTCTTTTGCATTTCGAAGTGCAATTCCTTCTACCTTATCTCTTGAGGTGGTGTTATGTCATTCTTGACAATTTGAGTTTGTGTTTCATGATTCACATGTTGTCAAGAATGAGATATTTTAAAAACCATCATTTTTCTCTTTGATCATGAGGTATTTTAAATCCATCAATCTCTTTGTTGGAGTTATCTTGGGTTAGTTTTCACCTAAAGCCTTCCCTAAGGAATGTTGCTATTTGTGGTGCTTATCATTGATCCAAGCTTTCTCCATATCCTTCTCGGTGAAAGAGGTTTTTCATCTCTTCGTTGATCTCAAACAAGCAATTGTTTCCTTTAGTGGTCGGTTGTCACCTCATAATGTTGAGATGTTTCCATAAGCCCACTACAAGCTTATTCTTTTCGTTGTTGGTTTTCCAACAACTCCATTCAATCCTTCTTTGCAAGGATGCTTTCCAAGTTCATTTGTGGAAAAAGTTATCATTTTCTTCTCCGTCCTTTTATCCCAACAATCCAGCTCCTATTCTTTCGTTCCGGAGGCATTGTGATGTTGCTCTCTTCACTCATCATCTCGATTTGAGGATCGTGTTCTTTTTATGCTTATCCATTTAACCGGTGTGTCGTGTTTTCATTCGTGTTCTTTCATCTTATCAAGTTTTGCCTATCGTTTCAACCGGAGTGCTGTCTGAAATCCTTTTTACCCATTATGCCATTCTTTCAATAGTTCCAGAGGCAGTGTGTTGTTGATTTCATCAAGTATCTTCCCATCTTCTCAAGTTCATGTTCTATTCCTTCCATGTTCAACCGGAGTGCTGCCCGAATTCTTCCTCTCTCATCTTGTTGTAACCGGAGTGGTTTTGAACCCTATCTTGTCAATTAAAATCTTGATTCATGTCTTTGCAACCTTCAAGTTATCGTAATGTTCCTTGTTCCTCTTTTCTAACGGATTGTTTGCAATCTCGTTCATCTCTAATTGCTCAACCTCTCAAGGTTCGTGGTTTCACTCATTTGTCAAAGAAGCAACTTAGTTTTACCTCTTCTCTTCCTTTCTGTTTTCCCTCCGGTGCCATCCTAGATCTCGGGACGAGATCCTCTCGTAGTGGTGGAGTGTTGTAACGCCCCGGATACAACTTTCCATATTCATAACTCCAACTCTTGCCTTTTCCGGAGATGCTATATGATATTTCCTCCGTGGTTGGGTTTTGTCTGTTGTTTAGCTTTTGTTCTTATTATGCATCTCATCTCATAGCATCATGCGCATTGCATCGGCATCGTTTTCATAAAACTTGCATCCGTTCGGGTCCCGCCGGTTCTCTCCGTTGTCCGTTCTGATCCCCGACCACACTCGCACGCGCCCGCGGCACCTCCGAAATATTATTTTATAAGTGGCATAAAAATGTTCTCGGAATGGGTTGCAACTTGTCGTGCGGTCTTATTATAGTGTAGACAGGCCGCCTGCCAAGTTTCGTCGCATTCGGAGTCCGTTTGATAGCCCAACCGTCATTCATAGCGGCACCATTGTCGGTTTAATCGTCGGACGTTTCGGTCTCCGAGACTGCTGCCGAGTTGCACTTCTCTTCTCTCCCCTCAAGCCTAGCCCATCTAAACACAGCCCACCAACCTCTCCCAGGCCTGTCTAACCTCTCCCGCGATCGGATCCGTCGGATCGCGATCGGAAGGCTTCGAAAACCCCTCTAAACCCAAACCCTAGATTTTACCCTATATATAGACCCCCTCATGCCATTTTGGGTATCTCCTAGCCCTTCCCCTGCCTCCTAGCCTCCCTCAGCCTAGGGAACATCGGATCCGGCTGTTCCCTCGCAGGATCTGGACGCCAGCGCCGCCCCCTTGGCCTCCTCCCGCACCGCCACCTCACCGCCCAGACGTGCCCGCGGCCAACCCGGACGCGCCACGTCGCCCCCAACTAGCATCCACCGCCGCGGCCCGCGAAGCCCATGGGGAGCCCGCCTTGGGCTGCGACCAGGCCCGACCCCGTGCGCTCTGGCCCCCTCACCCGCTTGCCCGCTCCCTCGCTCGATCCCCACGCCGCCGCATCGTCCTTGCGCTCCGGCCACCAGGGGCCTCGCCGGAGTAGGAACACCCGACCCCGCCACCTCGCAGCCTCGTCGCCGGCGAGCAACCAGGTCGCCGCCTCCCTCTCTCTCTCCCATCTCTCCCTCTGGTTTCTCTCCCTCTCAGATCTCTCTCTCTCCCCGCAGGAAACCCCGCCGCCGCCGCCAAAGAACCTCATCGCCGGCCTCCTCGTCCTCAAGTCGCGCCGGATCCGTGGTCCCCATGCCCGGATCCACCCGTTCCCGTCCGTCCCGGCCATCCCCGGTCTCCGCCCCTGCTGGAGCCCGTTGCCTCCGCCTCCAGCGCCGCCGTGCCCTGCGTCCTCTGCATCGGGCGGGAGGAGGACGAGCTCCTCCAGCGTACGCGTGGGCCCGGCCCAGCAGCGCCCAGCGCGCCGGCCCAGCCACCGGCCTCCCTAGATCTGCACGAGCATCCAGCTGCCGCGACCATCAACGAGCACCATCCAAGACGTGTTCATGCCGACCCAGTACATACCATTAATGTAGTTGAGGCTGACGGGGATCGGATCGCAGTCAAGGGGGTTGATGCTCGCCACCCTACGATATTTATGCTGCATGACACGTCGTTTCTGAAGATCAGGCTGTAATGCCCCGGATACAACTTTCCATATTCATAACTCCAACTCTTGCCTTTTCCGGAGATGCTATATGATATTTCCTCCGTGGTTGGGTTTTGTCTATTGTTTTGCTTTTGTTCTTGTCATGCATCTCATCTCATAGCATCATGCGCATTGCATCGGCATCGTTTTCATAAAACTTGCATCCGTTCGGGTCCCGCTGGTTCTCTCCGTTGTCCGTTCTGAGCCCCGACCACACTCGCACGCGCCCGCGGCACCTCCGAAATATTATTTTATAAGTGGCATAAAAATGTTCTCGGAATGGGTTGCAACTTGTCGTGCGGTCTTATTATAGTGTAGACAGGCCGCCTGCCAAGTTTCGTCGCATTCGGAGTCTGTTTGATAGCCCAACCGTCATCCGTAGCGGCACCGTTGTCGGTTTAATCGTCGGACGTTTCGGTCTCCGAGACTGCTGCCGGGTTGCACTTCTCTTCTCTCCCCTCAAGCCTAGCCCATCTAAACACAGCCCACCAACCTCTCCCAGGCCTGTCTAACCTCCCCCTCGATTGGATCCGTCGGATCGCGATCGGAGGGCTTCGAAAACCCCCCTAAACCCAAACCCTAACTTTTACCCTATATATAGACCCCCTCATGCCATTTTGGGTATCTCCTAGCCCTTCCCCTACCTCCTAGCCTCCCCCAGCCTAGGGAACGTCGGATCCGGCTGTTCCCTCGCCGGATCTGGACGCCAGCGCCGCCCCCTTGGCCTCCTCCCGCGCCGCCACCTCGCCGCCCAGACGCGCCCGCGGCCAACCCGGACGCGCCACGTCACCCCCAACCAGCATCCACCGCCGTGGCCCGCGAAGCCCACGGGGAGCCCGCCTCGGGCCACGACCGGGCCCGACCCCGTGCGCCCTGGCCCCCTCACCCGCTTGCCCGCTCCCTCGCTCGATCCCCTCGCCGCCGCATCGTCCTTGCGCTCCGGCCACCAGGGGCCTCGCCGGAGTAGGAACACCCGACCCCGCCACCTCGCAGCCTCGTCGCCGGCGAGCAACCAGGTCGCCGCCTCCCTCTCTCTCTCCCATCTCTCCCTCTGGTTTCTCTCCCTCTCAGATCTCTCTCTCTCCCCGCAGGAAACCCCCCCGCCGCCGCCAAAGAACCTCATCGCCGGCCTCCTCGTCCTCAAGTCTCGCCGGATCCGTGGTCCCCATGCCCGGATCCACCCGTTCCCGTCCGTCCCGGCCATCCCCGGCCTCCGCCCCTGCTGGAACCCGTTGCCACCGCCTCCAGCGCCGCCGTGCCCTGCGTCCTCTGCATCGGGTGGGAGGAGGACGAGCTCCTCCAGCGTACGTGTGGGCCCGGCCCAGCAGCGCCCAGCGCGCCGGCCCAGCCACTGGTCTCCCTAGATCTGCACCGATTGGGCCTCCTCCTCTCCAGCCGGGCCAAGAGCCCATGGTGAGCCGCCTAGTTCCTGTAGCTCCAATTTCTGCCCATGTTATTTTTTTCCTGTCCTGCGAATTTGTCTAATTATCCAGAGTTGGCAGAATTGCAGAAAACCCCCTGTTCTTCATGCATTTAATAACTCACTAATCGTGCATCGGTTTAAAATAATTTATATATGTAAAATTCTCAGAAAATTGTGTAGATTAATAATATGTCACTTTCATCCATGTTTAAAATGTTTAAAATGTTGTTTGTGTTAATTTGCATAAATGCCATGTTAAAATGCTTTAATTCATAACTAAATAACCGTAGCTTGGTTTTAAATAAACTCTATATGTAAATGGGGTGGAAAAATGCCTAGTTTAACATGGTCCACTTTATGTTGCTGTTTAACAACATTAAAATTGTGTTTAGGGCAGAACAGTACCGAATCTAAAATATGCATATGCGGATTATCCGGACTTGTTGTTTGTTGTTCTGGCCTCATTTAAACTTGTCTAGATAGGTAGTTTTCTTGTGCTTCACCCCTTGCCATGTTTAATAACATTTAATGTTGTTGGGTACATAACCGAGACCAAACTAAATAATTGCATGTGGTGTTTTGTCAATATGCAACTCGTTGCATATTGAGCCCCACTTAACTTGTAGTATTGATTGTTGCACTTGCCTTGCCATGCCATGCCTCATTAAACCGGTCATGCATCATGTTTGTTTGTGCATCATGCCATGTTTATGTGCTGTGTGTTTACCATGTTGTTTGTTTCTTTCCGGTGTTGCTTCTTAGTTCCGGTAATGTTGCGATCGTGAGGATTCGTTCGTCTACGCTTGGTTCGGTTTCATCCGTTCGTCTTCTTCATGGAATTGTTCTTCTTCCTTGCGGGATTTCAAGCAAGATGACCGCTACCCTAGATCTCACTACTATCATTGCTATGCTAGTTGCTTCATTCTATCGCTATGCTGCGTTACCTATCATTTGCTCCTCAAGCCTCCCAAATTGCTATGAACCTCTAACCTTTGACACCTTTCCTATGCAAACCGTTGCTTGGCTATGTTACCGCTTTGCTCAGCCCTCTTATAGCGTTGCTAGTTGCAGGTGAAGTTGAAGATTGCTCCATGGTGGACGGGATTTTTATTGGGATATCACAGTATCTCTTATATTATTAATGCATCTATATATTTGGTAAAGGGTGGAAGGCTCGGCCTTATGCCTGGTGTTTTGTTCCACTCTTGCCGCCCTAGTTTCCGACATACCGGTGTTATGTTCCCGGATTTTGCGTTCCTTACGCGGTCGGGTGATTTATGGGACCCCCTTGACAGTTTTCTTTGAATAGAATTCCTCCAGCAAGGCCCAACATTGGTTTTACCATTTGCCTCACCACCACCTATATTTCCCCTGGGAGTAATTAACCCAAGGGTCATCTTTATTACAGCCCCCCTGGGCCAATGCTTGTCTAAGTGTTGGTCCAAACTAGAGCACCGTGCGGGGCCATCCCTTGGAAACTTGGGTTACGTTGGTTCCTGTACGCTTAGCTTATCCGGTGTTGCCCTGAGAACGAGATATGTGCAGCTCCTATCGGGATTGTCGGTGCATCGGGCGGTCTTGCTAGTCTTGTTTTACCATTGTCGAAATGTCTTGTAAACTGGGATTCCGAGTCTGATCGGGTCTTCCTGGGAGAAGGTCTATTCCTTCGTTGATCGCGAGAGCTTGTCATGGGCTAAGTTGGGACACCCCTGCAGGGTATAATCTTTCGAAAGCCGTGCCTGCAGTTATTGGCAGATGGGAATTTGTTAATGTCGGTTGTAGATAACTTGACACCAGATCCGATTAAAATGCATCAACCGTGTGTGTAGCTGTGATGGTCTCCTTTCGGCAGAGTCCGAGAAGTGAACACGGTCTTTGGGTTATGTTTGACGTAAGTAGGAGTTCAGGATCACTTCTTGATCATTGCTAGCTTCACGACCATTCCGCTTGCTCTCTTCTCGCTCCTATTTGCGTATGTTAGCCACCATATATGCTTAGTCGCTGATGCAGCCTCACCACTTTACCCCTTCCTTTCCCTTTAAGCTTTGCTAGTCTTGATACCTATGGTAATGGGATTGCTGAGTCCTCGTGGCTCACAGATTACTACAACAACAGTTGCAGGTACAGGTTCATGCGATGATCATGACG
>NC_041389.1:316209068-316215450 GCF_002162155.2 Triticum dicoccoides | reverse complement strand
GAGAGCGATGCTTGCTTGCGTTGAGTTCTTCTTCTGCTTCTTCGATCAGGGGATAGGTTCCAGGTCAGCAGCCTGGGCTAGCAGGGTGGATGTCGTTTGAGCTTCTGTTTGTGTTTCATCCGTAGTCGGATGTTGATATTGTGTATGATATATTGTTGTATCCGTGTGGCATTGTATGCCTTATGTATGTATCCCCATCTATTATGTAATGTTGATGTAATGATATCCACCTTGCAAAGCGTTTCAATATGCGGTTCTATCCTTGGTGGGACCTTCGAGTCTCTTTAGGATAGTATCGCATATTGGGCGTGACAAGTTGGTATCAGAGCCTCGACCGACCATAGGAGCCCCCTTGATTGTTGGCCGTTGTTGAGTCTAGAAAAAAACTATTTTGAGTCTTAGGATTATATATATCGGAGAGTAGGATACTTTTTACTCCTCAGCCCCCTTCGTCGCTCTAGTGAGGTTTCTTGACGTAGATGTTTTGACTTTCCTCTCCTCAAATTTCACTATTTTTTTAGGATCACGCGGGTATCTTGGGATCGTTCCGATGGTTTTGTGACGAGAACATTGTTCTTGGTGCCTCATGTCTATTTATGTGGCTTTGACCCGGGGAGTTGAGCTCCAAGGTGTTGTCGTCACAATTTTATCGTTGCAGTTCTGGAATACCTGAGTTTGCCGACATCGAAAATCTCTTTTATGAAGTTGTTGGTGAGATAACCTCGACGTCACCCAGTACTGGGGAGTTCGGGAGTATTGCCATAACTCGTATAACAGATGCTTTTCGAAGGTTGAGGTACACGATTTCCGAAGGTTTCTTGGTTATGTGTTGACGGATGGATACAACTTGGATGTATGTATTGTTAGTTTGGGTGAGATATATTGCTTCCCCTATATCCCCAACACCAGATTGCATAACCAGAAAGTTTCGGGAGTTTTATAGGTGGGAATTCAAGTAGCTCCTAGAATATCTTTTCGACAGATGCATGATATGAGATTGGGGTTTGACGTCTAGTGGTACGCCTTTCCACGGTCATTTTTACAGTGGTCTCATTGTGTCTTAAAGAACCCTTGGCTATGCTGGTTCGGGGACACTTCGTGTGTCATGTGCACTGCCTTGTACATGATGGTGCTGTACAATCGAGCCCGTGTGGGCCCCACCACAAAAACTTCGGACGAAATCTCTATCATATGTTTGTTCCGGCTTATTCTGCAAGCCAAATCCTTTGTTTTGTTTTTTTGTGGTATTCGAGTTGCTTCAAAGTCAAGTGTTGATTCCATACCTTTCCTAAACAGTGTTCTCATATTTCTATGTGAATACTAATCCTTTTTGATCATTGAGGTTGTCATGTTAATCCTTTTCCAACCGGTGCGCTTCTCTTCGAGATGATCCCATCATTCTCCCCATCCGCAAGATCAATTCTAAGTTTTCTCAACGGTGTTTGTTTCATCCGTCCCAAGTTGTCTTTGTTTTCCCGCCCTCCCACCCTTTTTCTGCAAGGACTCATATATGTTAATCAAGTATCCATCTTATGGATGTGAAGTTTCTCCATTCTTTTCCCGTCAATGTTCTTATCCGGTGATTTCCCATGAAGATGCTCAACAGTTTCAAGTTCATCATTCTTTGTTATTTTCTTCTCCGGTGGTGTTAATTCAAGCTTTCAGTGTTGATCATATTCTTTTCCTCGTGTCAAATGCTTTTTCATACCGGTGCACCTCTTAATCTTTCACTTCTAGCTATTCATTTGTTCTGGAGTATTCAAGATATCTCATTCTCAACCTTCAACTCTTGTTCTCCAAATCTATCCGGTGCATCATTCAAGTATCCTCTAATCAGCTCATGATCTCTTCTTTCTCTTGTATCAAAATCCCCTCAAGTATCTTCATTCATTTTCCAATTCTTCCCGGTGAATTGTCCCTTTACTTCGTTCATTCTCAATTCTTACGGTGGTTCGTTCAGGATTTCTCTTCCTCCGTTATCATATCAAATATTCGTTGTTTCCAAATCCCACCGGTGGTTCCAACAATACCTTCTCAGGTTTACGCTATATCCCTCTTGATCCTTTTTACGAGAATAAGTAGTATGCCAAATCCGTTGTTTGTCATCAATTTAAATTGGTGAAGGATAGGCTTAACATAATTCTTATTATTGCTTCATCCAAGTGATCTAGTTTCTTCTTTACAAAGTTGTTCATCATGTCACATTTCCCGGTTCGAGATGCTTCATCTTTTATTTTCCGGAGTTCCAACTTTTCTCGGTTATATCGTCGCAAAGCTCCATCTAAATCATTGCA
Organism: Triticum dicoccoides; assembly: GCF_002162155.2. Classification (NCBI taxonomy): domain Eukaryota; kingdom Viridiplantae; phylum Streptophyta; class Magnoliopsida; order Poales; family Poaceae; genus Triticum; species Triticum dicoccoides. Next base: position 316,213,156 of record NC_041389.1, on the reverse strand, counting down.
AGGCTTCACCTTGTTCTTTGAACTTCTCTTCCTTTCTATCATCCTTTTATTACCGGAGTTCTTCATGGAGGCTCTACATGGTGGTTCATCAAGGATTCCTTTCATTTTTCATTTGTCCTTCAAGATTTCTCTTGGAGTTATGACCCGCCAAGCTTTACTCCAAAAAGTAAACATGGTGCTCAACACATGTCTTGTTTTGAGGAGTTCAAGTATTCTTCTTTTGCATTTCGAAGTGCAATTCCTTCTACCTTATCTCTTGAGGTGGTGTTATGTCATTCTTGACAATTTGAGTTTGTGTTTCATGATTCACATGTTGTCAAGAATGAGATATTTTAAAAACCATCATTTTTCTCTTTGATCATGAGGTATTTTAAATCCATCAATCCCTTTGTTGGAGTTATCTTGGGTTAGTTTTCACCTAAAGCCTTCCCTAAGGAATGTTGCTATTTGTGGTGCTTATCATTGATCCAAGCTTTCTCCATATCCTTCTCGGTGAAAGAGGTTTTTCATCTCTTCGTTGATCTCAAACAAGCAATTGTTTCCTTTAGTGGTCGGTTGTCACCTCATAATGTTGAGATGTTTCCATAAGCCCACTACAAGCTTATTCTTTTCGTTGTTGGTTTTCCAACAACTCCATTCAATCCTTCTTTGCAAGGATGCTTTCCAAGTTCATTTGTGGAAAAAGTTATCATTTTCTTCTCCGTCCTTTTATCCCAACAATCCAGCTCCTATTCTTTCGTTCCGGAGGCATTGTGATGTTGCTCTCTTCACTCATCATCTCGATTTGAGGATCGTGTTCTTTTTATGCTTATCCATTTAACCGGTGTGTCGTGTTTTCATTCGTGTTCTTTCATCTTATCAAGTTTTGCCTATCGTTTCAACCGGAGTGCTGTCTGAAATCCTTTTTACCCATTATGCCATTCTTTCAATAGTTCCAGAGGCAGTGTGTTGTTGATTTCATCAAGTATCTTCCCATCTTCTCAAGTTCATGTTCTATTCCTTCCATGTTCAACCGGAGTGCTGCCCGAATTCTTCCTCTCTCATCTTGTTGTAACCGGAGTGGTTTTGAACCCTATCTTGTCAATTAAACTCTTGATTCATGTCTTTGCAACCTTCAAGTTATCGTAATGTTCCTTGTTCCTCTTTTCTAACGGATTGTTTGCAATCTCGTTCATCTCTAATTGCTCAACCTCTCAAGGTTCGTGGTTTCACTCATTTGTCAAAGAAGCAACTTAGTTTTACCTCTTCTCTTCCTTTCTGTTTTCCCTCCGGTGCCATCCTAGATCTCGGGACGAGATCCTCTCGTAGTGGTGGAGTGTTGTAACGCCCCGGATACAACTTTCCATATTCATAACTCCAACTCTTGCCTTTTCCGGAGATGCTATATGATATTTCCTCCGTGGTTGGGTTTTGTCTGTTGTTTAGCTTTTGTTCTTGTTATGCATCTCATCTCATAGCATCATGCGCATTGCATCGGCATCGTTTTCATAAAACTTGCATCCGTTCGGGTCCCGCCGGTTCTCTCTGTTGTCCGTTCTGATCCCCGACCACACTCGCACGCGCCCGCGGCACCTCCGAAATATTATTTTATAAGTGGCATAAAAATGTTCTCGGAATGGGTTGCAACTTGTCGTGCGGTCTTATTATAGTGTAGACAGGCCGCCTGCCAAGTTTCGTCGCATTCGGAGTCCGTTTGATAGCCCAACCGTCATTCGTAGCGGCACCATTGCCGGTTTAATCGTCGGACGTTTCGGTCTCCGAGACTGCTGCCGAGTTGCACTTCTCTTCTCTCCCCTCAAGCCTAGCCCATCTAAACACAGCCCACCAACCTCTCCCAGGCCTGTCTAACCTCTCCCGCGATCGGATCCGTCGGATCGCGATCGGAAGGCTTCGAAAACCCCTCTAAACCCAAACCCTAGATTTTACCCTATATATAGACCCCCTCATGCCATTTTGGGTATCTCCTAGCCCTTCCCCTACCTCCTAGCCTCCCTCAGCCTAGGGAACATCGGATCCGGCTGTTCCCTCGCAGGATCTGGACGCCAGCGCCGCCCCCTTGGCCTCCTCCTGCACCGCGACCTCGCCGCCCAGACGTGCCCGCGGCCAACCCGGACGCGCCACGTCACCCCCAACTAGCATCCACCGCCGCGGCCCGCGAAGCCCATGGGGAGCCCGCCTTGGGCTGCGACCAGGCCCGACCCCGTGCGCTCTGGCCCCCTCGCCCGCTTGCCCGCTCCCTCGCTTGATCCCCTCGCCGCCGCATCGTCCTTGCGCTCCGGCCACCAGGGGCCTCACCGGAGCAGGAACACCCGACCCCGCCACCTCGCAGCCTCGTCGCCGGCGAGCAACCAGGTCGCCACCTCCCTCTCTCTCCCGTATCTCCCTATGGTTTCTCTCCCTCTCAGATCTCTCTCTCTCCCCGCAGGAAACCCCGCCGCCGCCGTCCTCAAGTCTCGCCGGATCCGGGGTCCCCAGGCCCGGATCCACCCGTTCCCGTCCGTCCCGGCCATCCCCGGCCTCCGCCCCTGCCGGAACCCATTGCCTCCGCCTCCAGCGCCACCGTGCCCTGCGTCCTCTGCATCGGGCGGGAGGAGGACGAGCTCCTCCAGCGTCCGCGTGGGCCCGGCCTAGCAGCGCCCAGCGCGCCGGCCCAGCCACCGGCCTCCCCAGATCTGCACCGCTTGGGCCTCCTCCTCTCCAGCCGGGCCAAGAGCCCATGGTGAGCTGCCCAGTTCCTGTCCTGCGAATTTTTCTAATTATCCAGAGTTGGCAGAATTGCAGAAAAACCCATGTTCTTCATGCATTTAATAATCATTAATCATGCATCGGTTTAAATTAATTTATATATGTAAAATGCTCAGAAAATTGTGTAGATTAATAATATGTCACTTTCATCCATGTTTAAAATGTTTAAAATGTTGTTTGTGTTAATTTGCATAAATACCATGTTAAAATGCTTTAATTCATAACTAAATAACCGTAGCTCGGTTTTAAATAAACTCTATATGTAAATGGGGTGGAAAAATGCCTAGTTTAACATGGTCCACTTTATGTTGCTGTTTAACAACATTAAAATTGTGTTTAGGGCAGAACAGTACCGAATCTAAAATATGCATATGGGGATTATCCGGACTTGTTGTTTGTTGTTCCGGCCTCATTTAAACTTGTCTAGATAGGTAGTTTTCTTGTGCTTCACCCCTTGCCATGTTTAATAACACTTAATGTTGTTGGGTACATAACCGAGACCAAACTAAATAGTTGCATGTGGTGTTTTGTCAATATGCAACTCGTTGCATATTGAGCCCCACTTAACTTGTAGTATTGATTGTTGCACTTGCCATGCCATGCCTCATTCAACCGGTCATGCATCATGTTTGTTTGTGCATCATGCCATGTTTATGTGTTGTGTGTTTACCATGTTGTTTGTTTCTTTCCGGTGTTGCTTCTTAGTTCTAGTAATGTTGCGATCGTGAGGATTCGTTCGTCTACGCTTGGTTCGGTTTCATCCGTTCGTCTTCTTCATGGACTCGTTCTTCTTCCTTGCAGGATTTCAGGCAAGATGACCGTTACCTTGGATCTCACTACTATCATTGCTATGCTAGTTGCTTCGTTCTATCGCTATGCTGCGTTACCTATCATTTGCTCCTCAAACCTCCCAAATTGCCATGAACCTCTAACCTTTGACACCTTTCCTATGCAAACCGTTGCTTGGCTATGTTACTGCTTTGCTCAGCCCTCTTATAGCGTTGCTAGTTGCAGGTGAAGTTGAAGATTGCTCCATGGTGGACAGGATTTTTATTGGGATATCACAATATCTCTTATATTATTAATGCATCTATATATTTGGTAAAGGGTGGAAGGCTCGGCCTTATGCCTGGTGTTTTGTTCCACTCTTGCCGCCCTAGTTTTCGTCATACCGGTGTTATGTTCACGGATTTTGCGTTCCTTACGCGGTCGGGTGATTTATGGGACCTCCTTGACAGTTCGCTTTGAATAAAACTCCTCTAGCAAGGCCCAACATTGGTTTTATCATTTGCCTCACCACCACCTATATTTCCCTTGGGAGTAATTAACCCAAGGGTCATCTT
>NC_041389.1:316112129-316208847 GCF_002162155.2 Triticum dicoccoides | reverse complement strand
AAGTGTTGGTCCAAACTAGAGCACCGTGCGGGGCCATCCCTTGGCAACTTGGGTTACGTCGGTTCCTGTACGCTTAGCTTATCCGGTGTTGCCCTGAGAACGAGATATGTGCAGCTCCTATCGGGATTGTCGGCGCATCGGGCGGTATTGCTGGTCTTGTTTTACCATTGTCGAAATGTCTTGTAAACCAGGATTCCGAGTCTGATCGGGTCTTCCTGGGAGAAGGTCTATTCCTTCGTTGATCGCGAGAGCTTGTCATGGGCTAAGTTGGGACACCCCTGCAGGGTATAATCTTTCGAAAGCCGTGCCTGCGGTTATTGGCAGATGGGAATTTGTTAATGTCCGGTTGTAGATAACTTGACACTAGATCCGAATTAAAACGCATCAACCGTGTGTGTAGCCGTGATGGTCTCTTTTCGGTGGAGTCCGAGAAGTGAACACAGTCTTTGGGTTATGTTTGACGTAAGTAGGAGTTCAGGATCACTTCTTGATCATTGCTAGCTTCACGACCGTTCAGCTTGCTCTCTTCTCGCTCTTATTTGCGTATGTTAGCCACCATATATGCTTAGTCGCTGCTGCAGCCTCACCACTTTACCCCTTCCTTTCCCTTTAAGCTTTGCTAGTCTTGATACCCATGGTAATGGTATTGCTAAGTTCTCGTGGCTCACAGATTACTACAACAACAGTTGCAGGTACAGGTTCATGCGATGATCATGACGCGAGAGCGATGCTTGCTTGTGTTGAGTTCTTCTTCTCCTTCTTCGATCAGGGGATAGGTTCCAGGTCAGCAGCCTGGGCTAGCAGGGTGGATGTCGTTTGAGCTTCTGTTTGTGTTTCATCCGTAGTCGGATGTTGATATTGTGTATGATATATTGTTGTATCCGTGTGGCATTGTATGCCTTATGTATGTATCCCCATCTATTATGTAATGTTGATGTAATGATATCCACCTTGCAAAGCGTTTCAATATGCGGTTCTATCCTTGGTGGGACCTTCGAGTCTCTTTAGGATAGTATCGCATATTGGGCGTGACACAGGCGGCATCAGCAAGCAAGGAGTTGGCTTAAAAAGCTCCGGCCTGAGGGCTTTGAGTAAACAGTACAACCCCGACGAGCACGCGGCGAGCGGCATGGTACTGAGATTGTCCACACGCAAAACAATGAGCTTGATTACCTCTGTGGGGAGCGAATTCCAGCCACTCTTTCGGTGGACGCTGCTCGGTTCTGCCATTGTTAGTGCTTGGGTTTCGGAAGAGGGGGGAGGCGCCTTAGCGGGGATGGAAGATTAGACGAGATTATGTGCGGACAAAGGTGGAGAAGCGAATATGTGTTGTGGGAAGTGGATAGGTGATGATGACTACAGCACGCCGCTTGACTTACGAGACACATACCAGCAACGTAGAGTCATGTCGATGCCAGACAACTTACTTGAGTCATCACAATACTGGTACTCCCTGCAGTGCTATACCCTAACTTGCTTGAGTAGATTAGTAGAGTAGGACTCTGTTCTACTACTAGCACCGGAGGAGTAGTATATTCTAATCTAAAATAGTTACAAACTTCAATGCCCGAGCGTGGAACGATTACGAACCGTGCTCAAAGACCGTGTCTAGGTGGTGTTTGGACTTATATGCAAAAAAATAGCACGATACCTGTGCATTGCACGGCACACCATCATCACCAACTCGGTTTTTTCTCTACTCCTACTCCTATAAAAGACTCTGTTGGTGATGATGGAGGCGAGGATGCGTGTTCAGCTGGGCGTGCAGCGGACGGCGCAGCACTATTCGATTTGTTATAAAAAACAAAGAAGAGTAGTAGATATAGAGACATAGGGAGGAGCACGAGGTTGTGGGAGATAAGGATGAATGAGGCAAGGCCTTATCTGTAAATGTGGAGAGAGGTGCGGGTATCTTTTGTAAAATTATCATAGTTGGCTTTCTATCCGTCAGATATAGATCGGACGGTATATATTACAAGATGGCAGGCATACCATCATCACCAACTCGGTTTTCTATAAGAGTATATAAGTAGATATAGATAGATGGAGACTAGGGAGTACTAGTAAGGGAACCATCTACTGCTTCGTGTACTACTCCTGCGCTCCATTCGGCGGCCGCAACGTCCCCTACAGCCACTCCCTCCTGCGCTACATTCAGCGGGCGCTGTTGAAATTTGGGGAGCGCACTCTCGCGACTGCTGGCAGCCATGACTTCACCGACGATGACTTCTTCCCCGACCTCGGCAACCTCTTCCTCAACGACATGGGCGACAACCTCAACGCCAATGGTGCTGCTCTCGTTGCACCGTATGTGTTTCTGTCCTTCCTGTTCGAAATCGTGGTAGAATTCATGTTTCTACTCTATATCCTACTACTATGCTAGTCCACATGATTAGTTTCATCTCTGTTATAGCCGTCATGATTTATTTTGTGCTTATTCAGATTAAATCTCGTAGTAACTTGCTCATTTATTCAACTGGAGAAACATCCCCTACAGCCACTCCCCTTTCATGGACGGCCTGGTCGATGCCTCCAAGGAGCCCTTCGTCCACTGCTATGAGTGCCCGATGCCGTTTTGTGGCTCGCCGGTGGACATGGTGCATCACCTCACGGATGCGTGCAGCGGTCACTGCTGGCCCTTGGCGGAGAACATCAAGTACGAGACGTGCTACCCATTCACCATGCCGGAGTCGCTGGAGGATCACTGCCGCCTGCTAGTCTCGGAGGAGGACAGTAGCGTCTTCCTCTTGATCGTGGGCACCGGTGAGGCCTGCGCAGGCCGCTGCCCCGTCTCTGTAATGTGCGTAAGGGCGACGCCGCTGACGCTGACATTGACATGAGGCCGATGTACGGGTGCGTGGTCAGTGTTACTACCCCTCCGGGTCGCATGGGCGACGACACCGGCCTCATCGGATGGACTTGGACTCTGGGGAGCTAGGAATATCCCACCAATGTGGACTTGGAAAACCCATGGCATCCTTTACCCGCCGACGCGGTGCATGGGGACTCCAAGGAGGTTCACCTAGACATACGCATTATCAAGTTAAATGTTGATCATTAGTCTTCGCTCAATGTAATCCGCTGTCTAAGCATGTGGAGACTTCCATGCAGGATCTTGCTCTATTGGAGTATTGCGCATGAATAAAAGTGTATCTGTTTATGGTTTAGTCTAGAATCTTCCATGTATGAATTTTTACTACAATACTGGTGAAAGACTTACGATGAACCATTTCTTACATCTCCTCTGCCCCCTTGCAAGTCATCCTGATTTAATCCCTCCGTCTAGGTGTATAAGGGCATGGTTAATATTACTTAATAGTATAGCCAACTATTGACTATAAGAAAGTGCCATGTCATCTGTAGCCAACATGTATAACAATCGATACTCAAAAACTAATTCTTAAAGATCATTTCTTGCAAAGCACAATAAGTGTTATTTCTTCACAAGTTTTGGATGCAGGTTGAACAGTTGAATGCTTTTGTTTGCAAAAGATACCTTTTTATGTATTTCACCCGGATGTTTGTGAGCTCTAGAGATGAAATAATATCCGAAGAAATCTATCGATACCCGTTACACATGAGAGGACCCCCACATCCTTTGTCAAAATAAACAACTCCCCGATCAATGCATTTCACTCTTCGGTGCAACGCACGGGCACCTTACTACTATAGATTAGTACGACCAAAAATTGAACTAACATTATATATAGTACAATAAATGCTGATGCATGTCACCTAAAATTATATCATTCAAAACTATGTTCAAATATGAATCCAACGATATAGTTTTTGTTCACATGCACTAACATTTTGTCAGTTAAATCTTCAGTCAAATTCAATGGGGGACTTAAACCACGACCGATGTAGTACAAGTGTAGAGGGCGGCGCTGCACGGGAGTCTCACCTCTCACCCCGCTCGTGGCGCGGCAGTAAAGCCGTCATATCACAAAACCCAACCACTCCCAGTAATAAGTGGCCTGGTAAAATAAATGGACAAGCAAACATCACATCCCTCCGTCTTTTTTGCATTCATCTCTCTGCATTTACTTTCTCCGGTTCATCTCGCACACTCGATCCCTAGCTACTACTCCTAGGATCAGTTCTTTTGGCGGCTTCCCCAGCTTTTCACACAAGACTAGTCACAATGGAGAGTAACAATAAGGCGCCTCACTCATTTGTTTGGGCTTCTAAACTACTACTCCGTCCTAGTTTATTCCTCGCCATTGTAATTTGTGCTAAATTTTGACCAAACATTTAACTGATAAAATGTTACTCCCTCCGTCTAGGTGTATAAGTCATCTTACGAAAACCAAATAATCCCAAAACACTTAGGCGCGGTGCATTAACTTCTACCTTGTTTCTTGTTTCTTGACATATCAACCAATAAGAGATAAAGAGTGTGCATGCTTATAATGACTTGAGATATCAAACACGACATGAAGTGGTTAGTTCATTGCATGAAATACTATTAGTTAGCAAATAAACATTAATGTTTCTCGTTTTCTCCTCCTCCTTGGTCACGGTGCACAGCCTAAGATGACTTACTCACCTAGACGGATGGAGTAGTGCATGTGACATGCACTAACATTTCATTAGTTAAATTTGTGATCAAAATTTGACACAGACTACAATGGGGACCAATAAACCAGGACGGAGGTAGTAGTTATGGGATTACTAATCTAGAAGCCTAAAAGAACTGGCCCCTGGTACTCCTACTAGTAGTACTACTCAAGTTGGAATTCCAATTACACTGCACAACTTGTTAGGCAAAAAATTCGATACAGGGTGTAGGAAGCAGTTTGAGAATTTGCATGCCTTTCCAACCAGTGAGATACTCCGTACAAAGTACGACAGATAAATAACCACAGAGAAGGAAGCTAAAAGTAAACAATCAAATGAGCATTTTTGCATTTGTTTTGCATTGAATCATTTCACAAGCTTGACTAGTGTTGTTTTTCTACTTTTACAAAAACCGCATCGTAATGTTAAAACGTGCATTTGCACGTACATAAGTAATAGTAGTACTCCCTCCGTCTAGGTGTACAAGTATTCCCTCCTTCTTGGTCACCGTGCACAACCAAAGATGACTTATTGACCTGGACGGAGGGAGTAGCACAGTCTACAAGCATATATCGAGAGAGACGTGTAGTCCGATAGTATATAGTAAAGTTTGTGCTATATGCACGTACTTGCAAAATGCATAATAATACACAACCTTTCCAAACTTTCCCTTTTACATCCTTAATTAAGATCGCTAAAAATTCCTGAACGTTCGGGATTTATCATTTGCGTCCCAAAACTAATGAGATCGCCTTACAAAACAAAAATTATACTCCTCCTAAAAGCCACAACACTAGTAGGAGCGCTTGCGGCGCGCCACGAGTGCCCTGGTGCGCGGCCATTTCCCAGCGCACCGACACAACGCCTCTTTCTCAGCCTCGCAACTCGCGAGGTGCTGATTGGCGGCTTGCCGGCGGGCGGGTGCGATCTCACCGCTGTGGTGATCCGGCGCCAATAGGTACTCCTCCTGGCTGGAAGCATGCACCCGGTCCACGTACCGCCAAGCGTAGATGAGGCACTTGGGCCCGACTGCACTCAGGGTGTCGGCACGCGCGTCCTCCGCCACCCTCACGGCCCTCGCACGAGCCTTCTGCCAAAGAGCCAATTGCCTGACTCTCTCGGACGCGACATAGGCCTCCCAGGCAGCTTGTTGCGCGGTGCGCTTCTCTTCCTCGGCCTTCTTCTCCGCCTCTATTTTGGCGTGCTCTGCTGGAGGCAAAGCCTCCCACAAGGCGACATCCATTTCTATCCAAAGCTCCTCAAGGCTAGGGGGCTCGGCGGGAGGCACAACGTTCTCCTTGTAGCAGGGAGCCGACGCGTCCTCCGACGCGCGTGCTGGCGAGATTGGGAACGCTGACGCGTCCACCTCAACGCGTCGCGGCGAGGAGCAGAACACCGACGCGTCCTCCTCAACTAGTGGCGGCAAGGAACGGAACGGCGACGCGTCGCGTCGCGGCGAGGAGCGGGACATCGACGCATCGTCCTCCACTAGTGGTGGCAAGGAACGGAACAGTGACGCGTCACGTAGCAGCGAGGAGTGGAACATTGACGCGTCCTCCTCGACTAGTGGCGGAGAGGAACGGAACGGGGACGCGTGACCGTCCGCGCGGTGCAGCGATGGGTTCCTAGGGCTTGGGAGGGGCGATTGTCGGTGTCAAAACCGGCGGATCTCGGGTAGGGGGTCCCGATCTGTGCGTCAAGGCTGATGGTAACAAGAAGTAAGGGACACAGATGTTTACCCAGGTTCGGGCCCTCTCGGTGGAGGTAAAACCCTACTTCCTGCTTGATTAATATTGATGATAGGGGTAGTACAAGAGTAGATCTACCACGAGATCGTAGAGGCTAAACCCTAGGAGCTAGCCTATGATGGTATGATTGTAATTGTGATCGGCTTTCTAAGGACCAACCTCTCCGGTTTGTATAGACATCGGAGAGGGCTAGGGTTTACATGGAGTCGGTTACAAGGAAGGAAATATAAAATCCGGATCGCCAAGCTTGCCTTCCACGCAAAGGAAAGTCCCATCCGAACACGGGCCGAGGTCTTGAGTCTTGTATCTTCACGCTTCAATAGTCCGGACGTTGTACACAGTCCGGCTGTCTGGATACCCCCTAATCTAGGACTCCCTCAGTAGCCCCTGAACCAGGCTTCAATGACGATGAGTCCGGCGCGCAGTATTGTCTTCGGCATTGCAAGGCGGGTTCCTCCTCCGAATACTCCAAAGTAATTATCAAACACTCAAATCGTGTCCGGATCTGAAAAATGATCTTCGCATACCACCGTAGAGAGAACGATATTTCACAAATGGAATCTGCTGACAACTTTTTCCGATGACGTGACACGTTATTATGATCGGATCCATTATTCGAACCGTTCCCCCGCAACCAGCTACAACGCATATTACGAGGAGGTTTCTGTGACACTCTTGTCAAAGCAGAGATCGTGTCCCCTTATTACGGGATTCTCATCAATACGGGTATGGGTAATCTCACCATGCCATTAATCGTGGTGCTTGGGGAACAAGCGATTCCCAACAGGCAAGTGGGGAGGCGCACCGCTTCCGGTGCCCCTATGAAGGGACAAGATTCCCCCATTTTCACCCACGCCTTCTTCCTCCTTTGCCCACTCTTGCCTCCTCGAGCTCCAGCGCCCAAGCCCAAGTCTTCCCCGCATAGCTAAACATGTCCGGAGCAGGAGGCAAGTGGGTGGCTTCCACCGTCAAGGAGAAGCACATCGCAAATCTTCGGGCGGCCGGATACTTCTCCGCGGACACAACGCACCATCTACCAGACGCCGGGCAGGTCATTCCGACCCCGGGACCCCATGAGAGGGTCGTATTCATCGCCCATTTCATCCGTGGACTGGGATTTCCACTCTATCCCTTCGTCCGCGGGCTCATGTTCTACTACGGGCTAGATTTCCACGATCTAGCCCCGAATTTCGTCCTCAACATCTCAGCGTTCATCGTCATGTGCGAGGCCTTCCTCCGCATCTGGCCTCACTTTGGCCTATGGCTGCAAACTTTCTGTGTGAAGCCGAAGGTGGTAAGCGGCCAACAGGCGGAGTGCGGAGGGGCCATGGAGGGCAGAATGCCCAACGTCACATGGCTCGACGGCTCCTTTGCGGAGATCGTAAATGGATGGCAATCGGGGTGGTTCTACATCACCGAGCCGCGCGGCGCCAACTGGGCAGCGGCCACCGAGTTCTGATCCGGAGCCCCCATGCGGCTCACCTCCTGGGAGAGGAAGGGCCTGTCTTGGGGCGATTCCATGGAGCTGGCCGGACTCCAAACATGCGTCAAAAGCATGAAGGACAAGAACATCAAGCTTGTCAACGTGATCCAGATCATGCTCGTTCGCCGGATCTTGCCCTGCTAGAGGCGGGTAGTCAATCTGTGGGAGTTCATCCCAACCGAGCACCAGACGCTCCAGAGGCTCTATGACATGACGCACAAAGGCACATGGAAGGTGTTGTTCAAGGCCTCTGAAGTGCCTCCTCCGACATCCGAGGACCACGGGCTTCACGCCGCACGGGCTCCTAGGCCAGTGAGTTCTTAGGCTGACACCGGACCCAGTTCTTCCCTGATATATTCATGGGAGTGCCTTAAGTAGTTGTGCATATTTATTTCAAGACTACGTGGAGACAACGGAGCAGGTTTACTGCCCGGCTCCGCTGCCAGAAGACCCAGCAGATGATCTCCTGACGGAGATGCTGGTCCCGGCACCGTACAAGGTGCCGGAGAAGAAAGCTGAGAAGAAGGCCCCGGGGATCCGAAAGGGTCTCCGGCATAAGGTTGTGCCAGAAGCCTCGTCCGAAGATGACAAGGCGGACTCCTCCCACGAAGGGGAGGAGGAAGAAGAAGAAGACGCCCCATCCGGACAGGATGAGGGGTCCGGTGAGGCGGACCAGGGGGCCGGAAAAGGCCCTCGGCGTAGGGCCGTCATTCCCCTGTCGTCCGATGACGATGAGTCGGATTCCTCCCGCGGAGGCGGGGGGAATCAGGAAGAGATCCTACCTCCCCCACTGGGGGGAGAAGAAGAGAAAAGCCGCCCTAGGAGGGGAGGCTGGGGCGTCCAAGAAGGGGAAGGGGGCCCTTCCGGACTACTCCGCCACGGCCGCTCTCAGCGAGGAGGGGTGGCTGCCCAGGGGGAAGCCCCTAGCACGATCGTAAGGACCTGCATTCTATCATGACTTCACTTCACGGTTTCTGTATTTATAATGTCAAACATATGTGCAGTCCAGCCTGGGATCACCCCGAGGTATCCTCCTCCGGGTCCGTGAGCAATTCGGAGATGAATTCGCTTTCGATGGCCACCACTCCTCAACCCGCGGACGACATGGAGGTGATGTCCCAAAGGCTCCCAGAGCGGGGGGAGGTGACTCTGGAGACGCCCCGAGGCGGGGTCCCAGACGTCGGACACGCGGGATTCAAGATCCCCACGGATTGTGTCGACGAGAGCCACGGCAAGCCGGGTTCTCAGCCGAACACAATTCCAGAACCTTCGATGGTTCCGGACTTAGACGGGTGACCCCTTGCTAGAGAGGGTGAGCCGTCTGTATCGTGGACTTCCGTTGCATATGAGGCGCCGAACGGTCTGCTGGAAGCGCTTTTCGGCGGTTCCCTGGATGAGGGGCACATTACTCTTATGAGTACGGTGATTCAGAAGGTTTCGTCCGCCAAGAGCGGACTAACCAAAGCTATCACCAGCCTCCTAACAGGCTTCGAGGTAAGTAATAAATATGTGAAAAATTACCACCCGGTAGGTAGTAGCCCCTGATACTCTGTTTGGCGTTCGGAAAGAAAAGTCGAGCAGAGGGTCAATTATAATCCACAGGAGTCTAATCATAAGTATTATTGTGAATGAACAGGCTGTGCTGCTTGCTGCTGCTGCCCGTACTGCCGAGGTTGCTGATTTAAAGAGGGACCTGGAGCAGGTGCAAGGGGAGCTCGACCTCACGAAGAGGCAGCTCGAAGAGAACAAGGGTAAGTAATTCCCGCTCTTATGCATTTAAGGATAGGTAAAATTGGTGGGTCTAACACCTAAGTGTCATGACCGTGTAATAGGGGACACCGCCGAAGTGGCGTCCCTGAAGAAGGCGCTGTCCGAGGTCGAAGACAGGGCGGCCTCGGAGTGTAAGGAGGGCGAGAAGCAAAGTGCTAGGGTGGGTGAGGTACAGCAAGAGCTCCAGGACCTCGGCAAGAAATGTGAGTCCGTGGAGCATGATCTGAAGGCGAAAGAGGCCAAGCTTGCGAAGGCCCTTATGAGTTTAAAAGACGCCAAGGCCGAAGCCGAGAAAGCACAACATGAGATCCAGGAGGCCAAGAAGATAGCAGCAGGTAAGAAGTTCTTTATGCAAAGCAAACATGTGGAGGAGGCGTTTCTTTTACTTACTCGAATTCGGAGCTCTCCAGGGGCATTCGCAGATCTGCCATGCAGCGTACGAGACGTTGTGGAGTTCTACCGTGCCCAGGAGGGGAACTCAACAAAGAAGTTGTTCTGGTCCCAGTATGCTGGGGCCGAACACCCGATGCCTCCGAGTGACCAACTGAAGCAGTTGGTCGAACTCCAGAGGGTGGACGAACTGGCTATGAAAGGTTTCATAGTCCGGATGTGGCCTGGTGAGCTCATGCCCAATAGCTACTTCGGCCTGATCAAGCGGATGGTGGATGCCTGCCCGTGGCTTGAGGTGATCAAGCGATCCATGTGCATCGAGGGTGCCCGCCGGGCCCTTGCCCGCGTCAAAGTGCATTGGGGCAAGATGGATGCGGAGAAGCTGGTCAAGGACGGGCCGCCGGAGGGCAAGGCGCATTGCCATCCCGAGCTGTACTATGATGGCGTTATGAAGGGTGCTCGTCTCGTGGCTGACAAATGTACCAAGGACACCATATTTGAACGAATTCACTTCTGTCATGTTTGTATTTCAAGGACGAAGTTACTTGCGCTATGGAGCGCTTTTGTTATTTAAAATATTACCTTCTGTGTGGCTGTTTATAAAATCCTGAAAGTAGGCCAGTCGTCGGCTTCCGCCCCCGCGTGACTAGCACTAGGGTGTTCGTGGAAAACTCGGACACTCTTTATCCAAATGTTTGGTCCCTTAAGGAGGTGTCCGGCGCAACGAACGAGGCAATCAGACTATGCGTCTTTATAACTTTCACTTAGCCACAGAAGTCTACAATTTTAAATTTTGGCGAAGCCCCTAGAATCCAGAAGGCCGAATTGGGGCGCTATATACGCCTAGATCAGACAAAGCTGATTTATCGCCTAAAGCGGAAAATCTTTAAGGATTTTAGTACCTCTCGAACAGCGACCAGCTCTCGCCACATCATGCCGGTCAGTTTTCGGCTTTCTCTACTGAGGTGCTCGTCATGAAGAACTGGGACACAATCGCAGTAGTTCTCCCTGTGCTACCTTAGCCGATATAATGGAACGTAATGCACCAAAACAAGGGAGCCGGGCTATCCCAACTGTAGACCCACGACATGATTCGGAGCTGATGCATATAGTGCTATAAGTTCGGGGTGCCGCACTATTGAAAGTGTTTGGACTTTTATTTGCCATATTACGGGGCGCCATGAGAAGCCCCTGGCAAACTGACCGTACCAAGGTGTACGGATGCAAAACCAAATAAACATTTATAGGAGAAAAATGCTCCAATAAGAATAATAAGCCGACGCTATATATAATCTCCCATTGACAAAAAATACATTTAAGCGTATGTTTACAACGGATGCATTAAGCGGAGATAAATAGGACTATTTGACATGTCCTACCCAGGGGCAGGCTGTGTACAGGTAGATAAAGAAGGTATAATGATCGCAAATAGATTCCACCTGGGTTTTCTTCTATTCTGCATGTTTGTTGCCTCCGTGGATGTCTCTCCCCTATGAGTCCGGCAATTCGGTTCTTTAGAGGATGCTGCACTAACGCGGTGTCCTGAAAGGTGAGAGGGAAAGAGTATGAAGGTATTTAGCGGTTACTCGCATTACCAACTGAGTCGCTGATGCGCCTCCGCCTATGCCCATGGTATCTTGAGTGCATAATTGTGTGCGCGTGGCACGAATGCTGCTTTGGAGGGGCTTGAGCAGAGGCCGGACTGCTAATCACGATCTTGGTGTTCCTGTTGCGGGGTGCTCCGGACTCGCTTGACAATGCTCGAAGTTGTCGCCGGATTGGTGTGTCGGAGTAGGCCGCATTGTACTTCTGCCGCGAGGGCTGCCGTATGCTCTTCTGTTTGAATGGAGTGGTCCATATTTCCGTTGACAGTGATGACCCCGCGCGGTCCTGGCATCTTGAACTTGAGGTATGCATAGTGTGGCACCGCATTGAATCTAGCGAATGCGGTTCGTCCGAGCAGTGCGTGGTAGCCACTGCGGAAAGGGACGACGTGGAAGATTAGCTCTTCGCTCTTGAAGTTGTCTGGGGATCCGAAGACCACTTCCAATGTTATAGAGCCCGTGCAGCGGGCCTCTACTCCAGGAATAACACCTTTGAAGGTAGTTTTGGTGGGCTTGATCCTTGAAGGATCAATGCCCATCTTGCGCATTGTGTCCTGATAAAGCAGGTTCAGGCTGCTGCCGCCGTCCATAAGGACACGCGTGAGGTGGAATCCGTCAATGATTGGGTCTAAGACCAATGCGGCTGAGATGCCGTGACGAATGCTGGTAGGGTGATCCCTACGGTCAAAGGTGATCGGACAAGCTGACCATGGATTGAACTTGGGGGCGACTGGCTCCATCGCATAGACGTCCCGTAGCGCCCGCTTCCGTTCCCGCTTGGGGATGTGGGTGGCATAGATCAAGTTGACCATTTTCACCTAGGGGGGAAATTTCTTTTGTCCCCCCATATTCGGACGCCGGGGCTCATCGTCATCGTCGCTGTGCAACCCCTTGTCCTTGCTTTCGGCATTTATCTTGCTGGCCTGTTTGAACACCCAGCAGTCTCTATTGGTGTGGTTGGCTGGTTTGTCCGGTGTGCCATAAATTTGGCACGAGCGCTTTAGTATGCGGTCCAGACTGGACGGTCCCTGATTATTTCTTTTGAACGGCTATTTCCGTTGTCCGGACTTAGGTCTGCTGAATCCGGCATTGACTGTCGTGTCTTCAGTACTGTCGCCGTTGTTTCGTCTCTTATGTCTGTTGCGCTGTGGCTTGCCGTTAGCATCGCGGCCGTCCGAAGTGCCGGAATGTGGCGTGGTGCCGCTGCGAGCCAACCAGCTATCCTCACCCGCACAAAAATGGGTCATTAGGGTTGTGAGAGCTGCCATAGACTTGGGGTTTTCCTGGCCGAGGTGTCGAGCAAGCCACTCGTCACGGATATTATGTTTAAAAGCCGTCAGGGCTTCGGCGTCCAGACAATCAACTATTTGGTTCTTTTTAGTGAGGAACCTAGTCTAGAATTTCCGGGCTAACTCTCCGGGCTGTTGAGTAATGTGGCTCGGGTCATCAGCGTCCGATGGTCGCACATATGTGCCCTGGAAGTTGTCAAGGAATGCGTCTTCCAGGTTTTCCCAACTGCAAATGAAATTTGCTGGCAGGCTGTTTAACCAGTGCCGGGCTGGTCCTTTGAGCTTAAGGGGGAGATACTTGATGGCGTGTAGATCATCTCCGCGAGCCATGTGAATGTGGAGAAGAAAATCTTCGATCCATACTGCGGGGTCTGTTGTGCCATCGTATGATTCGATGTTTACGGGTTTGAATCCTTCTGGGAATTCATGATCCATCGCTTCGTCAGTGAAGCAGAGGGGGTGTGCGGCGCCTCTGTGCCGGGCTATGTGGCTATGCAGGTCGGATTGTTCTGGGTTGCTATGTTCGGCCCGGCCGGACTTGTTGATGATGTATCCGGTGCGGCGGTCATCTCGCGCGCTGGGGCACGCCCCCTCGATCTGTAGATCAATCTTGGCTGTCATGCTTTGTTTTCCAGAATATCTTGCAGGTCGTGCCTGTTGCCCTGAGCCGTAGTGTATTGGCGTGGGGGTACGGGCTGGTATCCGGGCTGGTACCCTGTTTTATCCCGGCCACGGGGTGGCTGGTCAGCCGTTTGGCGTTCGAGTCCATATTCCTCGGCTGCCAGGACTTCAGTCCATCTGTCTGTGAGCAGGTCTTGATCAGCTTGGAGTTGATGCTGCCTCTTCTTCAGGCTCCTCACAGTGGCTATAAGCCTATGTTTGAAGCGCTCCTGCTCCACGGGATCCTCAGGCACGCCGAATTTGTCGTCGCCGAGGCTGATCTCGTCTTTGGAGGGGGGCATGTAGTTGTCCTCCTCCGGGTATGTGTCTGCCGCCTGTTCTTCTGGGCTGACCTGCTCATCTTCCTGTTTGGCCTGCTTGAAGGCGGGCTGGTCAAGGTCATATTGTTCTTCGGTGCCATCCGGATTATTTTCGTCTCCGGGGTCGGTGTTGCTATGGCGGGGCTTGGAGCGGCGCCGACGACGCCCATTCTTTGATTTTCTTCCCGAGGGCTTGTCCTCCGTTGCCTCGTCGCCATTAGTTTCCTTCGTAGTGTCCACCATATATATATCATGTGAGGAGGTGGCCGTCCACCGCCCGGTGAGCGGTGGCTCCTGTAATTCTCCTGCATCGTCGTCCATACCGTCAATGTCTTCGGAGTCGAAGTCAAGCACGTCGGTTAGATCATCGATCGTGGCAATGAAGTGGGTGGTGGGTGGCAACAAATTCCGCCGTTGTCTGCTTCCCACTCGGGCCGGACATAGTTCGGCCTGGAGTCTCCTGACAGGGAGAGAGACTTCAATAAGTCCAGCATGTCGCCGAAGGGCAAGTGCTGAAAGACGTCCGCCGCGGTGAACTCCATCATCGGAGCCCAACCAGGATCGGCGGGCTCGGGGGCACGCAGACTAGAACCTGCATCCGGATATGAATCCGGGGGTCCGGAGTCACAGGCTGCCTCAGAGATGAGACATGTGTTCGGCTCCATCGCCGATGAGGGTACGGCCTGCGGGGCAGGGTCTAGCCCTTCATCCTTGGGTGAAGCAATCTTCCCCAGATTTAGATCTGAGGTCTCTGCCGGGGTGATATCCCGAGCAACGTCTGACAGCAGGTCTAAGCCGTTCTCGTCGTGACTGTTCGGCGCTTTTGGCGCTGGCCCGAATCCATCAAAGATCAAGTCTCCGCGGATGTCCTCCATGTGGTTCAAGTTCCCGAACCTGACCTGGTGGCTGGGGGCATAGCTATCGATCTTCTCCAGGTGGACAAGTGAATTGGCCCGCAGTGCGAAGCCGCCGAACACGAAGATCTATCCGTGGAGGAAAGTCTCGCCCTGGACAGCATTGTTGGTGATGATCGAAGGAGCCATCAAGCCTAACAGCGACGACACAGAGAAACTCTCAATGAAAGCACCAATGTCGGTGTCAAAACCGGCGGATCTCGGGAAGGGGGTCCCGATCTGTGCGTCAAGGCTGATGGTAACAAGAAGTACGGGACACAGATGTTTACCCAGGTCCGGGCCCTCTCGATGGAGGTAAAACCCTACTTCCTGCTTGATTAATATTGATGATAAGGGTAGTACAAGAGTAGATCTACCACGAGATCGTAGAGGCTAAACCCTAGGAGCTAGCCTATGATGGTATGGTTGTAATTGTGATCGGCCTTCTAAGGACCAACCTCTCTGATTTATATAGACACCGGAGAGGGCTAGGGTTTACATGGAGTCGGTTACAAGGAAGGAAATATAATATCCGGATCGCCAAGCTTGCCTTCCACGCCAAGGAAAGTCCCATCCGGACACGGGCCGAAGTCTTGAGTCTTGTATTTTCACGCTTCAATAGTCCGGACGTTGTACACAGTCCGGCTGTCCGGATACCCCCTAATCCAGGAATCCCTCAGCGATGCCATGGTGGTTGACGTGAGAGGGAGGGGGAGGAGATAGCGATGAACGTGAACGTGAGGGGGAGGAGATAGCGATGTCGTGGGAGGCGCAGTATTTATAGCGAGCAATGGCACACCTACGTAAGATATGGACTGAGCTGCACTGACTTAACTACAGGTCCAGTTGCGTCACTGACATGTGGGCCGGTCCCCTGTTGGGCCCATATGTCAGTGACCCAATGCACCTGAAGTTAAGTAAAAGCTACGTGGGCATATTTGTTGGAGTAAATTACGGGGGAGCAAAGGGGTGGAAATATTGCTGGTCACAACGGATTGGACGAGCGTGGGGGGGGGGAGGAGAGTCATGCATGCAGATTTTTTCACACGGGGTGGAGTGGTGGGACCGCCAGAGGGAGAAGGAGAGTTTGGCAGGCATATTGTTTCCACACATGGAGAGGAAAAGATTTGGAGACGAACAGGCTTCCTGCAGGTATGGGGAACGGTGCATAATAAGTCATCTTGCATGCCAGGCTAGGTATAGTCTCAAGTCATCAAAAACATACACGCCCCACACATGTTCATATTTCAAGGTGCACTAAATTATTGCATGCGATGATTAAGGCTGGCCATAATGGTGGTATCTTAGCTGGTATCATGCACACGGGAATAGCAAACATGCTGATGTGGCAAAGAATTAAAGAAGAGAGGGGGTTAGAGTAACTAGTGTTCATGCATGCATTGGTAAACACATTTTTTTAAGAACGACATCATTAGTTGAGTACTTTTGCAGACTTCAAAAACTATTCCACCGCCTCTACTATCTTGCTAAGAGTAGGTGAAATTTTTGAATCAAGCCCTTTAAACTAGAAGGGAGGTAGTGGTACTCTAATAGCGAGGTGTGTAAGTCATCTTACGAAAATCAAATAATCCCAAAACACGTAGGCGTGGTGCATTAACTTCTACCTCGTTTCTTGTTTCTTGACATATCAACCAATAAGAGATGAGGGTGTGCATGCTTTTAATGACCTGAGACTATCAAACATGACATGCAGTGGTTAGTTCATTGCATGCAATACTATTTAATTAGCAAATAAACATTAATGTCTCTCGTTTTCCCCTCCTCCTTGGTCATGGTGCATATCCTAAGATGACTTACTCACCTAGACGGAGGGAGTATAAACATTCACAATGTCAAATCAATATTTTTACACTCATTATAAAACGTAGTTCTTATACTCATTATAATCAGTATTGTAGATATTGATATTTTTAGTATAAATTTGGTCGTGGGATTTCATTGATGCCTGTCAAAGCGTGGAGGAAGCGGAGCTTAGAGCTTGCATTGCCGGTCTCTACATAGGTATTTCTCTTCATAATCCTGTAATTTTAGAGACTGATTGCGCTTTTGTGGTAGCATCTCTTGCATCGGGGGACTATGACAGGTCTGATATGCGTGACCTGAAGATGAAAGCGTTGAGCATCTCGAAGTTGATCAACAATCTTCAATTATCAAAGATTAGCCGTTCGGCCAATAAGGTGGCACACTTAATCGCTAACCCTGTGTGGTGAATATTGTATCGAATGAGTGTACTGGTGTGGCTGGTTAATTAATATAAGGTGGTGTTCAAAAAAAAGTATAAACTTTGCAAATGGTTGACGGGAGTAAAAAGGACCAGAGGGAGTATCATGCATGCGGAGTAGGCAAACAACTGCTCATTTATAGCCGGTCGAAGTCTCAAAGGGCGCGACCGCGCGAGGGAGGCGAAGGTCGTGGGAGGTGCGACGGTTGACGGAATTAATAAGTGAAGTTACATCCACGCACCGGCATGGCGTGCGAACAGGCAGAAGCTATACCGTCAGGCTTACGATATGGGTCTAGTAGACATGACATCTAGTGGGTCCCGCATAGTTCTCGAGAACTCTTTGGGGGCTTGCAGCCGTTTATCCACTGGGCAAGCCAGCAACCCCATGTCGTTCGCATGCCCTACTCGTCCCCGTCTTCTACCTCACAACAGTTCGCTCCTAGTCGTCCCGTCCTTTCACATTAGTTCGCTCCCAGTTTTTGTGGGGTACAAGAGTTCAACTTCTCCTAACCCTCCTCCAAAATCCATGGCCTCCCAAATCTCCATGGTCACCGCTGAGTACCAGGTTAGAGCCATCACTGGCGATTAGTTCATCGTCATCTACACACGTGGATCCGTGACGGTGAAAGCATGGCTTGCTCGCTTCCTACGCATGTTCAACAGTTCAACGGATGAGTGGGTCACTGGGCTAGATGTTGAGTACACCATAGTCCTGGGATGAGAGAAGGATCTAAAGGATGAAGAGAGGAAGAAGCCCGCCATGATCCAGGTTTGCGTACATAACGTTTTCTTGGTCTACCACATATGCCATGCCGATGTTGAGTGCCGGGATTTTAAGAACTTCCTCAAGGACAAAAGAGTGAAATTCGTTACTGTAGGCTTTAAGAACGACAGGGATGTCCTGCATCGGATAGGTCTTTTTGTAGGCCAGCCCTTCGATCTCCAGAAGGCAAGCCTGGTGTCCTCCTCTCAACCTTCAATGCTGACCCTGGAAGCAGCCATGATTGATCCTTCATACGATAAACTGAAGAAACCTCATCACGAGTTTCATCATGTATGGGATTCGAAGACATTAGATGAAGATCACATGTTGTACGTAGCAATGGATGCCTACCTTTGTTTAAATATCTACAAGGGTTGGATGAAGAAGCAGAGCCCAGTGTCCGGTTCAAGCAAAGAAGCATCGGCGAAGAGGAAGAGGAAGAGGGACAAGGACGAAGTCGAGGACGTGGACTCGGACTCTGAGTAGGTGGAAGTGACGTCGCTCATGCTGGTTCTACTGCAGTGTCAAGCAGACTAGTTGCTTAGGTTATTTTCAAGGGTGTGTTGTGCTGAGGCCCCAGCAGAACTATGTTTATGTTCTTTCTCGTTATTTAAACTCTTTAGTACGTACAGTAGTACTAGTACTATGTCTAACTACTGTTCTTCTTGCAGTTGGTAATACTGCTCGTATCTTCGTGTTCCTACTGTACTTAATACGTTCGTACTAGTAGTATAATTTGGGTCAGTCGATTTGTGAAAGAAGTTCGACGGACTGAAGGAAGCAAACGGCAGAAGAGGTGGAAGAAGCCCTTCGAGCCATCCATGTTAAATCAAACGGCTCACATGAGTCAACTGACTCAAATTGCTCCTTTAGATTGCAGGATCCACGTGGCATTCAAGGTCTCGAAGGTAGATTCCGCGTCCGCACCCAGTTTGCGGGCTCGACGCACGCGCGACCGGCTTCCACCGCGACAGCCACCATGCGCGTCTCCTCCGCGCGGGCGGAGACGACAATGACATGCTAGTTCCTCCTCGCCGATGTGCTGGAGCACGTGCTCGTCCTCCTCTTCGTATGTTGTGTGCATAGACGCGGCTCCACCAGCTGCTCTCATTTATGGCAGCGTGGCAGCATGGAGAGGAGGGACTGTAGACGATGTGAGCGGGCGAGCCTTAGGCTTCATGGAACAGGGATGGTGGCGACACGGCGGTGAAGGGCGAGAAATTGTTGGCCGGAGCAGGCGGGCACCGGCATGCGCAATGGCGGTGGCGGCATATTGATGAGTGCGCGTGTGGGAGCTTACTTTAGTTTTATATAAGGTTGGTCAAACTTAAAAGAAAACTGTACAAGTACACGTAAACATTAGACTTAGGCATCACTTTTATTAGTTTTTTTGAAGTTAGTACCACAGCCACGATACGGAATCCTGTGCAAGCACGTGAACCGCAGCCGCGCGGTCGATCGAACGGTGCGTCACTGTGTCGCGCTTGAAGGACATCCACCGAACCTTTTTGTGTGTGTGAAAACAATCCTCGAATATTACTCAACTTTTTTCCTAGGAAAGTTCTTGACGCTGCAATATTTCCATATATTTGAATTTAGCTCCAGTTTGTGTTTATTTGGATTTGGATGTTTTAGGTGTGCCCTAGTTTTTTTAATACTTATTTTGTGTGTGTGACTGAGAGAGAACGTGTGTATGTGTCCATATGAGTGTTGTGGCGGAAGGGCAATGTGGAGACGGCGTGCATGTGATACATACATAGAGAGGTGTGAATGTGCAAATGATCATGCATGAGTGAGACATAGACAGATGCCGATACGTTGTGTATACATGAGAGAACGATCTTCTAGTTTACTTGTGTGTGTGTGTGAGAGAGAGAGAGAGAGAGAGAGAGAGAGAGAGAGAGAGATAGACAGAGAGAGAGAGGAGCATCCGTAACACAACAATCATCTCTCTCGATTCGTCCGTCCCTCGCACGATCGCATGCAACACATGCATCAACGCGCATATTTTGACACCCTCACTCGGCCCCTGCCCACCTCAAGGCCCGCACAATCTCTTCGTGAATACCCATTTCTCTCCTTAGGTTTATTTTCACTCAATATCTGACACACACACACACACGCATGCACACACACACACGCACACACACAAACACAAGTAGCACAACACACACACACACACACTCCCCCGAGCACATAATTCATCCCCATCCAAGGTTATACGGCGACCACTCTCGCTTGTGCTTCTTTGCACCCCAACATGCACAACAACTCAATCTTCAAAGAGGGCATCGAGCAGATCGAAGACGGTGACCACACCGCGCTAGAGAATGCGGGGTCATTTGGAAGCAGGGTGATGTGACGACGGCTGACTGACTCCTCCCCCCACCCTCTCTCTCTTGCACAAAATTACCAATCCCTCTCTCCCCCGCACAAAATTGTCAATCCCTCAACCCATGAGATCCTTCCCCTCTCGTCCATGTTTTTCCAGCTCTCTCATCAAACATGTTGTCTCTTCTCCTTCCACGTATACAGAATCCGGATGCACACGCATCTCACGTATATTACATGTCTCCATCTTTCACACAGACCTAACTTCTTCCTCTCTCTTTCTCTCTCTATCTCTCTCTATCTCTCTCTCTCTGTCTCGTTAGGTTTGTCTCCTACTCTCTCGTCCACATACATACAATCTTTCCTGCCCTATCTGCTCCATCTACAAAAGATCTCTCTGCATGATTCATTCACACATTGGGATATGTCAAAATGTTGCTTCTATAATGGCTGATGTAGAGTTTTGGTTGTTTTTGTTGCATCCTACAAAGTAATAACTATGAAATGCATTTAGATTCTCATTTGACTGGGATTATGTGAGTTTGAGCATGTTGTGAAGTACTATAGACCTTGTATACATCTTGGGATTCGACAATAATTATAACTATTGAATTGTATAGACCATTACATTCGAAGTCAATAGCCTAATATATTTATTTCACAATTTCAACAAGTGATTAGTTCACTACAAACTAAGAAAACAAATGTGTACTCCCTCCATTTTTATTTAAGTCCGCGTATTAGCATTGGTCAAAGTCAAGTTTTGTAAACTCTCAGAAAGCTTATAACAAAAAATATTAACATATACAATAACAAATAAATACCATTAGATTCATTATTGAATGTACTTTCACATCATACATATTTGTTATGGTAAATGTTTATACTTTTATATGAACTTGGTCAAACTTTAGGAAGTTTGACTTCGGTCAACCCTAATATGCAGACTATACTACTACTACTCGCTAGTTGCTTAGCCGAATCACTCAACACGCCACATGGGGAGTCTAGTGTCACAAAATTGTGAGCTCGGCGGGAAAATCTCCCGCGACCCTGATTCAAGCAGTGGGAAGTTACCATCATAGCCTTCAGAATAGGCCTACGGATGACGCTGGGTAGGGGGCTGTTTTCGTAACTTCAGGTTCACCCTGCCCAGCCAACCCCACCCCGGCACCTAGAGTAGTACACCTGAATACTCCCTATTTTCTATCCCCACCGCAAAATAGACTTCTCCACGGCACCGCAGCCTTCGTGCTCCTCCCCTTTACATCGGCGCACTCATCCACCATAGCGCATCTGCCTCATCGATGACCTCGTATGCCACACTGGAGCCGGTCCACCGTCGTCGTCGTACACGGAGCCTCTTCCCCAGCATCATCTTCCACGATCTCGGATCTGCTTCCCGGAAGCCGATGTCAAGCGCAGAAGTACCACCGTCGTGGACAATGAACTGACTCCCGTTGCTGACCATGACTCACAGAGGCCGCCGCGACCATCGTTCTCCTCCTCGATTGGTAATGTGTCTATTGAATCACTTAGCAGTACATGTGTAGTTCCAATTTTGTTCATACCTACCCTTCAAATTTCCTGGTTACTATTGTTCCCGTAAAAGTAATTGGTTATAGCCTCCATTGTCCAACAGAATATCAGCTTGTAATTGTGCATCGCTCCTGTATCACGCTGTGCATGGGTAGGTTTTTCATCTGCAACCAGTAGTGTGGCAAATGATGGAAAGGTTTTTAGAACTAGCAAGATGCCCATGCGTTGCACGCATCAATATGCATTTGTATGAGTAGTTTATCTTGTGGGAGAAAAGGATGAATGAGGGAAGGCCTTATTTGCAAATCTGGAGAGGGGTATGGGTATCTTTTTGCAAAATTCCCATTTGTTTCCTTCCTATCTATCAGATATAAATCGCACGGCCTATATTGCAAGAAAAAAAAGTATAGAGAAAAAAAAGTAGACAATAAAGGAAGTAGAGATAAATATTAAATATTAAATATTAAATAAATATAACCGTAGAGAAGAGAGTAGAGATAGCAGAGACATCGGGAAAGGATCGCGCGCGCGGGAAAAAGCGGCCGGGCGTGTGCTAGTTTTGGCGCGCGGCGTCCGGCGCGCTTTATAAAATCCAACGCCCTCCCACCGCTTTGTGCCTTGCCACCGCTCTGTGCCTCACCACCGCTCTCTCCCCGCTCTTTTTCGCCTCGCCGCCGCCGCGCCACCATGCTGCTGCGTTGCTGGGAAACTTGGGGATACCGCGGCATCCGCGCGCGCCCCTTCGGCGGCTTCTCCGCTGAGATCCGGTTCCGCGGGATGCGCCTCGGCCTCGGCAATTTCAACACTGCCAACGAGGCTGCCCGTGCGTACGACGCGGCGGCGTGGCACCTCCGGTGGCCTCATAGAACATTGAACTTCCCCAACGTGCCGACGCGGGAGCGGGCGTAGGAGCTCGCGCCTCTGCCGCGGCTTAGCACCGACGAGGATCGTCGCGACAACCAGAGGCGGGAGCACCATCTCAGCATCGCCGAGATTGACGAGGAAGCCATGGCGATGTGGCGCCAACACTTCCCGCAGGACATCATCAATGAGCGTGAGTTCTACGCGCAAAGGAGGGCGGAGAGGGATAAGAGGAGGGCGGAGCGAGCCGCCTATCGCGAGGACAAGTGTAGGCAAAAAGCGGACGCTCAATTCAACATGAGGCTAGGAGCAGCGTCGCCCTGGGAATCCGATGATGATCGGTATGTTCACGCCTACAGTCAGACGTCGGAGGGGGACATCACCGAGGATGAGTCGGACGATGAGGAGTAGTTGAATTATCTTTTTTTAATCTATCTATGCTGAGAACTATCCTCTACTCTCTAGTATCTACTTCTCGATCTCAGTACTGTAAACGCTTTTTTAAAGCGTAGCGCGTTGCGATTCTGTTGGAGATGCTCTAACATGCAGACGAGTGCTTTAATGTTGCCCACAAGATGCACGAGTATTACTAGTAGTATTTTTCTTGCCATGTTGAGATTTTAAAACCACGAGTGTGAACATGTAGAGGAGCAATGAAGACCAAACACGGGATATTCGGGACATCTTCAAGTATCGTGGCAAGTTAAAGAGGAGCTGCACCGAACCTGTAAAACAAGCTTTGGTACTCCCTCCTTTCAGATTTATAGGGCTTATCTCAAAATCTTAATTTTTCCATTTTATAAGGCTCAATTTGGTTGTTCCCCATCACAAGTTCATGTTCCAAGGTGCATTGAATCATTGCATGCAAGTATTAAGAGACAGTTCACCAATGCATGTACTTTATGCATGTATGCATTGCAATTAATACGTTGGTAGACATAATTTTTTGAGGAAAACAAGAGCATTAATTGGGTGCTTTTGCAAATTACAAAAAAGATTCCACCACTCACCATCTACCTCGGTTGGTGAGATTTTTGAATTGAGCCCTATAAACCGGAAAGGAGGGAGTAAGTAACACCCTTTCAATTACTTTCGTTTAGCCTCGTGTTCTCTCTGTTTCTCTTAAGCATGGTGTTCTTCGATGTGTAATAAGAAGAGTCTTAATCGTCCTAATGCTTTCATTTTTAGCTTGATGTAGGAACTGGGTGTTCTCACCTTGTAGTCTATTTTTATATTTCTTTTCCTTTTGAATTCACTTCTCTGAGTTCTGTTTATCTGGCTTCTACTAAATGGATCTAGGTTTCTCTGAGTATTGATCTAAAAAAGAAGTAACTTCATGTCAGGATGCAGTTACTGCGAGGAGGGAAGTATGGTGAACCTCCAGATCATGTTTCCAAAATGAGGCTGGATTACACATAAGGTGCTAGTTCCCTAATGATGCTGGATTAGACACAAGGTGCAAATTCCTAGATGATGCTGGATTACACATAAGCCAGGTGGAGTTGTCAGCTGTTCGTGTCCTCGTGGCATTAGTAAAGGCTGAAAGAAAGCGTGCAACAGCCCTTGAGAATGTAGCTGAGTTCCCAAAGAAGCAAAAAGAGCAATCAGATGCTCTCTACACCCAAGCCAAAGAAGAGATGGAAGAAGCCAGAAATAAGCTAGCAGAGGCAGAGCAGGCTAGGCGTCTCCTGCTATCTAAAACTGTTGTCAATACAAAATTTCCTTCATAATAGCTAGGTTCAAATGTTTATCCAGTCAGCATGCCTGTTGTGATGTCTGTGCATCTACTGATGTGGCACAAAATGTTTTTTCGGGTCACGTAATAACAGCAATTACTTTCCAAACAATAACAGATGAAGCATTGGACATGGTATAGTTCACGCGCAAGCCCGAAATCCCAAGTTCAACTTCCACATCAAACTCATGTTCACAGATATCTGCACATTCATACATAATGTCCACAACCATGATTCACTTCAAAGCCAAAAAAAATGTGAGGAGAGTTATAAATAAAGAAAAACCTCTACTAGTTCCTGCTACCAGTGCGAGCACAACGAGTCATGACCATGCATAAATTAATTATATTTTAGTCATTTTTTGTGTTCTAAAATGCCTGCCGGCTCGCGGAAGGACGTGTTGCTAGCACAGGCGCGGATTCAATGAAGGCAGGCGGGGCAGTCTTAAGTTGGTTGCACGCGGCGAGGAGGCGTGCTTAGCTGGGCCTGCAGGGAGTGCGGCCCTCATGGCCGACGCGCCGGTTCAATGCCTGCCCTATGAGAGGTCGTGTCCATGTCAGAGGAATCACTCCCTCCAGTCCTTTTCTGTTTGGGTATAACAAAATCTCGTTTTCCATTCACATTTTACAAGTAAAATTCGTGGACAAACTTTGACCCAAAGTACGATGGGGATTAGTAAACCAGAATGGAGGTAGTAGTTTTTTTAATCAAAGAAGGGTTTCCCCTTCCGATTACTGAAAACCAGCATCTAAATCTTAACCATAGTATTTGCCCTAGAACAACCAGGTTCAACATCTCGCAACATAAACCCATACAACCATACGCCAAGGAGGTACGTAGTACTATGAATTCCATTTTCGCTCCATACCAATCGTTCTAAAAACTACTTACCACTTATAACGTGCCATTGAAAATCGGAACTCTTAACCCCGCTAAAAAACAATATTTTAAACGTGGATACTTGATCTGTGGCAACTGGCAAGCCACCGCGCTCCAAGTCGTTCACCTGTGGTCCCGACCATCAACTCCTATGGATCAAATTATCACGCGAGCTGACTATTCCTACAAAGGTGCTCCACCATGTACCCGGTACCCGCGAATGCAGCAATCGTGCACCTAGGGTTTTAGGGTTTATTTGTTAACGTCGCCTTTACGTAACACTCATGTGTGCGAGACAGCGAGAGGCCAACTGCGTGCGTGCACCTCTTCTCTTCGTATATGTACTCCACCGTTTGTCTGGTGTCCAAAAAATTATAATAACTACTAGCAATGTGCCAATGCGTTTCCACACGCTCAAAGTAGATTAATACATATTCACCGATTTGATAGAAAAAAAGTCTAGTTTTGAAATACGTATATCACTAAAAATATGTTATGTTTCACTCAAAATATATTCCTTTGGCGGTTTTGATGAGATAAGGGAGGAATGTTGTTGGTTTCAAGATTCGAGAAGTGGTATATGTCTAATTTCTACTCTTACTAGCAAGATGTCCGTGCGTTACACGGAACATCAAGATCTTGTGGGAGAAAAGGATGAACAAGGGAAGGCCTTATCTACAAATGTGGTGAAGAGTGCGGGTAAATTGCCATATTTTCCTTCCTATCCGTCAGATATAAATCGGACGACCTACATTGCAGGATGGCAGGCCCACCATCATCACCAACTCTATTTTTTATCCCTGCTCTTATAAAAAGCATTGTCGGTGATGATCATGTGCCTGCCATCCTGCAATATAGGCCATCCAATCTATATCTGACGGATAGGAAGGAAACTATGGCAATTTTGCAAAAATATACCCACACCCCTCTCCACATTTGCAAATAAGGCCTTCCCTCGTTCATCCTTTTCCCCCACAAGATAAACTACTCATACAAATGCATCTTGATGTTCCGTGCAACGCATGGGCATCTTGCTAGTTGTTGCAAAAAGCCCATGTGTGTGTGAGAGAGAGGGAGAGTGGAGGAGAACGGAGTGCATGTGTGACAAAGACACAAGGAGTGTGTGTGCGATAGGTATCAGCTTAAAATGAGGCGATAGTGTGTGTGTGCACGATCGAGAGGGCATGTCTCAAGAAGGGAAGAAAAAGCTACATAGATACAAGGGGCGGGAGAGAGACATGTATGCGATGGTGGAAGCACGAGTGTGTGAGTGTATAAACCTATCTAGAGGCTAGCTAGTCGATAAATGTTTGTGAGAGAAATATGAGTCGGGGTGCGAAAGCGAGAGTTTTGTGTGTGTGAGAGAGAGATGGTAGTCGGGAAGGGGAGTGGAAGCAGGAGTTGTGTGTGTGTGTGTCTGTGTGTGAGAGAGAGAGGAGACATTAGTTGGGGTTGTCTGATCGATAAAGAAATGAATAATGTTAGTCTGGGATGGAGATGAAAAGGAGACCGCAACAAATGTTGTGTCTACAGGAGAGAGAGAGAGAGAGTAATTTTAGTGATATGAGTCATATGTAGAGACATATAGAGTGTGTGAGAGAATCCCATAGAGATAAAGACAAAGTGAAAGACGAGTGGAGATGTGTGTGTGGCAGTGAAAAAGAAAGCTTAGGTACCGAGTGATACCAGAGAACAGTAGAGACGTGAGAGATAATGAAAACCGTGTAATGTATAATGATAGGGAGAGTGTGACACTTCTCAAGGGAGACGTCGAGAGACCATGTTTGCGAGGATAGGAGAAACATGAAGTGAGCGTGCGGGTGAGCTGGAGAAAAGAGAGTGATAGCTACCTGAAAGAGCATGCATGCGAGAGAGATGGGCGTGAAAGGAGTGAACAAAAAAGGGATTCGAATATTTGAATTCGAGATGATGATACATGTAATCCATACTCAAACCAAAATTGATCTATCAAACATGCATACTCATATGAATTCACGCACATCTATGTTATTTAATATGTAGATATTACTAATCCATACATTTTAGTAGAACATAATTTGGTTAAAAAAATTCGAATTCAACCTTAAGATTTCGAGATCGTTGTATTTGAAATCATATTATACATATAAAGGAGGAGAATTCTTTGTTGTGCTTTTGAAAGTATATATTAAAAAAATGATGTATATAGAATGTAATTCTAATTGAAAATGGACCCCGCCCGAAAAAAAATAGAATACAAACGGGATTCGAATTGAGTTGGCACGGTAAACGTGCACTCTACAAAATTTGAACGAAGCGGGGAAAGTCGCAGTAACCGCTCGAAACCAAAATCCGCGAGATGGAAATCACAACTGCCTATCCCTGCCACGCAAAGCCTATCTGCTGGATTTCTATAGGTTTCGATAGGGATAGGTTTGTAATTTCACCCAAACATGACGTAACCGCCTCTCACCCGGATTCATACACAGTGGGTGCCAAAACATAGTGTGTCCTCGGCCGAAATCGACTCCCTCCCTGATTCATATTCATACACGGTGGGCGCCAAAAACAAACTCTCGTCGGCAAATATTCGGTGTATGCGAGATTGCCGTCCTATCCCCAACCGACTAATGTTGCTGTGATGTAGTAGAAATTTGAAACGGGGGCTAAGTTTGTAAATTTCCTCGCATTTGAGACAAGCGTGCCTTGAATACATGGTTCCCCCTTCCTCTCTACCTCCCTTTTCCCCATTCGTACTCCATGGGCGCCAAAAAACCCTCTCCACCCCACCCTCCTCCGTCCGCCGCCGTCCGCCACCCCATCCACCGCCGTCCTCCTCCACCATGCCGGAGCTGATACCCAGACGCCTCCGTCCATTACAAGAGATCGACCTCTCTCATCCACGCCTTGGGACCGGGATCCTTGCATCCCGTCCTCTTGCTTCATCCCCGTCGTCGTCCACCTTGCCGGCGCCGCTCCTACGACCATCTCGTCCACCGCGCCCCGCCGCCACCGTCTACCCTCCTAGATCTGCTTCCACGCCGCTGACAGCCATCGCTACCACAGCACCGTCAAATTCTCAGCAGATGCGTACACGACGCCGCGCCAGAGGCGGTACTCTTTCGTATCTGCTCAACTTATTTATCATAGCAAGAAAATAGATCGCCACTGCTTTACTCTGATTTCTTGTCTTGGTTGTGAAGTTGCCTTTGTCTGGTTTGCACCTTCAGATCCGCCATGGCATGCTCAACACTATACTCCCAATGCTTATGGTTTCCCCTTTTATATTCCACACTAGTTAAATCATAGTAGACTAAATTTCAAAATTGGGTCAGTCAATTTTTCAGAGCTTGCCGGAGTTCGCCGGTGCGGTCGAAGGGGCTCTGGTGGTTGTGGGTCCTCGCCGAACGAAGAAAACTCGACGCGGGTGGGGGTTGTGGCGGGGGTGGGGGTGGGGGTGGCGGAGGAACACAGGAGGTGGGGGCCGGTGGTCCGGCCGGCGGCCCGTGTGGTGTTTTGTATGGGAAGAATCAAAGACGAGGAAGAAGAAGGGTTAGGAGACGTAGGATCTTCATCCAACCGCCTGAAATGGTCGAGAGACAGCTGGGAGTTGCATTCTTAATGCGCTCTGGTTCATCATGTGTGGGCACTGCGCAACCAACATTTTATTATCCAAAATCTGCTTGCTCTTCTTTACCATGTTCCTCTTCCGTTCTTCTTTAATATGTACTCTCTTTGTTCCTAAATACAAGTCTTTGTATAGATTCCACCATGGACTACATATGGAGCAAAATGAGTGAATCTACACTCTAAAATGTATCTGGATACATCTGTATGTGATCCATAGTGGAAATCTCTACCAAGACTTATATTTTGGAATGGAGGGAGTATGATAGTAGTACAGTATGTTCCTTGTACTGAAGATGAGCAGGGACATTTGCAGTGTAGAGGTCTATACAGTCGGTTGTAATGGACACTTTGAGCCTCTTTGATTCGTAGGATCTTGTAAACAATGGAATAGGATTTGTAGTGGCCTGCCCACTTGAATCCTATCAGAATAGCAAGGAAATGCGGGGAGCTGTGTCACCTTTGAGAGTTACACTGATATTAACAGTACCGCACCTTCACTTGAAGAGAGCTGGTATCTGAAGCCTTTCTAGCCGTACCGGCAATACTAGCACATATATTCCAGCAAGTTCCACTTTGCTGATTTTACTCTGATGCTTAAGGTTTTCCCGTTATATCTACACTATGATCTGTGTAGCTACTTTGTGTCGCACTAGCAGCAGTCCACTCTTGCAGCTAAACACTGCAGTGACTTACAAAATTGGCACCAAGGCATTGAGTGCCATTATGGATGCAATGAAACTCATACGCTCCTCACCTGTTGACTCTTGTTCAGAATATGATCCTAATGACTATTCTAACCTCGAGGGGTCAAAGGTAGATGGTCTGTCCTGTTCACCCATCAAGGTGCCTGTTCTAATGTGGCAATGTTTTATTGATTGCGGGTATCTTGCATATGTTGTCTTGCATTTCTTCTACTTTGTTGCACCGCCATCTGCTTAGTTTACTCATCATATATGTCGAGATGCCATGCCCATCCATTATCAATACATATTCCATCTGTCATCATACCATGTTTTTTCACTCAAATGTCGTTCTTGTGCATCAGACATCAAAAAGGAAGAGGGTGACTGCCGAACCTGAAGGAGCACCAGCAAAGTCCTTGAAAAACATGGTGGTGTCGGATAAATCAGACATCACCCCACTTATATTGGGTGTACAACCATTGACACAAAACGTAGTACTGACTCCAGCAGACTGTACCCATACTTCACTGGCCACACCACTAGCCCCACCACATAGGACCTGCACTCCAGCAAAAGGTATACCGATTTCATTTGCCATAGCACCAGCTGTACCACAGAAAAATCCCACTCCAGCAAAAAGTACAGCAAGTCCACCGGCCGAAGACCTATCCCAACTGTAGAGACGGCCAATTCCTGCAGATTGGAACACCATTCCATTTATTCCCAGTTTAAAAGACAATGCTTTCAATGTTGTTAGGGACTAGGTGCATATATTCCCATCATGGGAAGATTATTGTGAAGACAAACACCATTTTCACATCTTCCTGTCCAACTTACGTGTAAGTGCTCTTATTCATGGTTATTATTTTCCTGTTTTCTACTGATTGAACACATCAATGATTTACATTACATTGTTGTAACTAGGTGAGGGTCAATCTGGATAGTCATGACGAGCAAAGCTTGCTTGTGCTTTTCAAGGAAGCATTGCAGCAGTGTCGGTGTTACCTAAGGAAATCACAATTTGATGGCAAGTCTATAAACGAATTTCCGGTGAAGTCTCCTGTGCTAAATTTAGAAGACATTGAATGGAAAAACCTTGTTATGCACTGGTCTCGTTCCCAGGATGAGGTACTGTCTATGAAATCACATGACAATTTGAACTTCTACTTTTCCGCATTTGCCTTACGGATCTTTTTTGCAGGAAATCTGCTCGAAGAACAATTCCGGTTTGAAAAGAACGACAGGATATCACAAATATGCTGCCCGCTGCTTTTCTCTTGTTAGTACCTGTTGTCCTGTATCACTATACTTGCATGCATACCTGGTTCATTATGTGACAGCAGTATGCATGATAGCTTGCTTATCAATTGTTCACTCCAAATTATCTGATTTGTATGAATGGTTACATTAGTGGAGAATATATCCAATGCCAATGTTTTTTTAGCTCTGCATTGTTCTTGTAAGTACATGCTGTCCTTTATCAGTGTACTTATAATGACAGGTAATTGTTCATGTACCATCACTCTGCAGCTTATTTTCCTTTGCCCCCCATTTTCTACACATCGGATCTATATTTACTCTTACCATAAGGTTGGTACTGAAGAAGTTTAGCTCTGCATTGCTCTTGGTTGTACCTTTTGCCTGTATCGCTGCACTTACATTTATAGCTACTTGGTTATGTAGCATCGCTCTTCATCTTATCTTAAATATTCTCTATTTTTTCGTATATTATCACATCTATATTTACTCTTAACAAAATGTAGAATAAAGGCAATGCTTATGAAAGAAGATTCTATGGTAAACTTCTTGAATTGCCCCCCCCCCATCAGCATGGACAAGGCCTTTATAGAGCATGTCTTCACCAATAATGTAGTTTGTCCATCTCAAGCCTTCAAACTTTTTTGTATATATTTGGTTAGGCATGACTGCAACAGCTGTTTATTTTTGGTGTTTGCATCAAATTGCATGTTTAAAGTTTATTATGTAGTTCATAAACAAAAGTTTGTCCTTTCTCAATTTAAGTTTTCAATTGTACAACAAAGTTCCTTATTCATACCATGTAAATTAAACTATACAGAGCAAGTGATCTTCTTTTGCACTTCATGTATGCTTCTGTTCTTCATCCGTAATCCAGTGGTGTGGTGAACCTACCCACTACAGCACAATGTCATATTCTGCAATGTCTTAACTATGAACAATGTCATATCATTCTACTACTCCCTCCGTCTGAAAATACTTGTCATTGAAGTGGATGTATCTAGATGTATTTTAGTTCTAGACACATCCATTTTGATGACAAGTAATTCCGGATGGAGGGAGTATTATTTAAACCGTCTCTTTATTTGCCAATCTGAAATGGGATAAATTGAAAGCACACTAACCATTGATATTTATGAGTTCTTGATTTGTAATCCAGTGGTGTCGTGAAGCTGCCAACTCCTTCAGAATGTCATTTCCTGCCATGTCTTGACCTGAACAATACCATATTGTGTTAATGCAATTTTAAACTATGTCACTTTATTCGTCAGTAAGAAATGTGATGAATTGTCAGCACTGATACTTTTATGTGCAAAACATGTCATCTGTCTGCTTGTTTATCTTTCAGAGTGAGGAAGATATAAGTGTTGAACAAGCGCAGTCTCATCATCTTGCTCAGCTGCTTGTGCTGCAGCTCCCCAGCAGGGCTAACCTTTCTTGAACTCTATTGAAGTGTTGTCGGTTTTGTATATTATTTTGTCGGCGTGTTTATTTGCACTGGTGGTGATCTTTGATGCCTAGTGTATGTAATCTGCTGTCTGCTTGTGCTTTATTATCATAGTGGCGAACTTTGATGCCCAATGGATGTAATATGCTGTAATTTCTTTATTGTATAGTCTAGGTTTTTTCTTATTCACAATGCTGCAGTTATTTTACTGTATATATATATATATATATATATATATATATATATATATATATATATATATATATATATATATCCTATCTTCGCAGTAAACTGGCCAAACCATAAAATTACGGTACATAATCGGGCCGTCATGCAATCACGATGTAGGTTGGGCCTGAAACATGCCGAACAACTAATGGGCCGGCAGTAACCCGAAATGAACCCCGGCCCATGATTGTGCGAATCAAATCACGGGCTTTTAACAGGCCACAATTGTCTCGGTCCTTGTTTGGCCCAATCAGATATCGGCTGTGAACAGGCCCGATGCAAACTAGGCCGTAGTTAGGCCCAACTATATGACGGGCTTTTAACAGGCCGAAATTAATATATGGCCGAAAAGTTAAACGGGCCCTTAACAGGCCAAAACTAATATCAGGACGTATTACTAAGTGGGCCTTTAGCAAGTGGGCCCAAAAGCATGGTGTCCAGTTGACAGGCCGAATCTGATATGGGCCATAATTGAGCCCAAAGCCTCTTAAAGGGCCGGACCTGATCTCGGCCGTAATTTGGCCCAGAACGTGGTAGGCTTTTAATGGGCCGGATCTCATATGGGCTAGTATTAGGCCCGGAACGTGGTAGGCCATTAATGGACCAGATCAAATATGGGCCGGCATTTGGCCCAAAACATGGCAGCCAGTTAATGGGTCGGCCTATTAGGGTCCTCAAAATCTTGTTGGCCTACAGCTGGGCCGACCCATTAATGTTGTCGAAATCTCGTGGGCCTTTAGCCGGGCCGGCCCATTATGATCCGCAAGAATCTTGTGGGCCTTTACCTGGGTCGGCCCATTATGGCACACAAAAATCTTGTGGGCCTTTACCTGGGCTGGCCCATTATGGCCCGCAAAATCTTGTGGGCTTTTAGCCGGGCCAGCCCATTATGGTCCGCAAAATCTCGTGGGCCTTTAGCTGGGCTGGCCCATTATGGTCCGCAAAATCTTGTGGGCCTTTAGTTGGGCCGGCCCATTTAAACTTGATGGGCCGGTCCATGTGTCAACATATCATGGGCACATCTCGCCCATTGTATGAGTGACACGTGTGCCAGCACGGACCTGACACGTGTCTCCTCCAGCCAATGATGATTTTACACGTGGAAAATCCCCATTGGTCGAGGCTGTTAACGGGTGATCGGATCCAAAAAAATATGCTGTTGCAATTTATTTGTTTTTACTTTGTTTTACGTTTATTAATTTTTTATATCTATCTCTATTAGATCTCATCCTTTCAAGTTACCATGAAGGGATTGACAACCCCTTTATCGCGTTGGGTGCAAGTGTTTGATTGTTTGTGCAGGTGCATATATTGGAGACTTGCTTGTGCCTCCTACTGGATTGATACCTTGGTTCTCAAACTGAAGGAAATACTTATCTCTACTTTGATGCATCACCCTTTCCTCTTCAATGGAAAACCAACACATGCTCAAGAAGCAGCAAGCAACGGACCTGAGGAGGCACTAGGTGCTGAAGCCCTTGTAGCCTCTACACTTGCATGAGCTGTTGATGAAGTAGGATGTTAAGGATCCATAGTGACAATGTTGTCCTCAAACTCTGGTCGAAGTGGCAAATGCTCATGATCCAACATAAAGTTCTTGTTTGCACCCTTGGAGTTGATAAGAACCTGAATATGAGGGGCAAACCCACATGACCTCTTCTGATCAGCAGTTGTCCTCTTGATAGTTTCCACAATAAGATCCATGACTTTGAACTTCTCATGTTGACCAATATGATGCGGCAAATTTATGGAGTGACCATGAATCATCCTCTCATCACCTGACTTGAGCATCAAAGTATTCCTCATAATAGTGTTGGAGGTAGCAAGTCCTGCCAACAAGAAATAGACTGAGCCAAGTTTGTGATATTCTTTGTATTTCTCAGGTACCTTAGTGTACATGTTGTTCATGGAATTGTGGTCCATCTTTGGTTTAGCATATACATCTATGCCATTCTCATTAGCCTCAGGGATACCAACAAATGTGGCCCACTGAAGCACACTGGACTCATACTTGACACCTTCAGTCATCCAGAGAATTCTTCCATTGGGATAGAAGTGAGCTTTAGAGTAGAATTGCATGACCATCTCATCGTTCCATGCAGTCAGCTTCTTCCCAATAAACTTATCAACATCAATAGTTCTCAAATCTTCATGAACGTGGGGAAATTTGTCTTCAAGAAGATCAATATATTTCCAGTCCACCTACTTCATGTCACTAACAATGGGCTTCTTATCAAGCGAAACTATCTCATAGAAATCTTGTTGTTCTTTAGTGTGGAAACAACAATCTACAATAGTCATTCTTCTGATGGAGTAGGCGTCAGAATATCTCCATTTCCTCAATCCCTTGTCCTTTCTCTTCTTCATGTCCTCAACAACAGGATAAGCATCATTATGCTCTGGCAATCTAGGTCTAAGCTTCATGAGCACTAAGACATCTTCTGCTTCTCTATCAAGCACTAGGGCCTTGTTCTTTTCAGCAGCAAGGATGTTTATGATTGCCTTCCTTTTGGACTTGGATGCAGGAGCCTTGGGCTTGGACTTGGAGGGGGTTGGAATTTTCATAGCATCTACCATGAGCTTCTGTTGTTTGGCAGGAGGTGGGTTAGCAGCTGGCTCTTGCTCTTCCTCTTCCTCTTGATCCTATGGATCTTCATACATGGAAGGTCTTTTGCCAAAAATCATACATAGTACTTTTCCTTTCTTTCCTTTTTTGGGTTGGCTCCTTCTTTGTATCTCCTAAGATTTGGTCCTTCTTGCAGACAGGAACTTTTGCCACAACAGTTCTCTCCTTCGAGCTAGGAGCAGTTCTGTACTCCTTTGCAAGAACAATGTTCTTTGCCTTCTTTGATGTGACCTCGTCTTCAACAAAGTCTTCATCATCATCATCATCAGAAGTTTTCCTCCTGGCCTTGGTAGCTGCCTTTGGAAACTCTAGAGAGCTCCTTACTCCCTCATAAAAACTGCCCTCGGGACTTGAACCTACACTAAGATCAACTTGCTCCTCTGAACATTCTGGCTGTCACTGGCATATGACATAGCTAACACTGCACCTGTGAAATAGATGGGGCAGAGTGTAATGGATGAGCATCACAAAAACACAACATTTTGCACAAAAAATTGAGTAAAAACTTCAGTTTTAGGTTTTCACATAAATGATTTTAGAGTCACCGTGCAGATAATTTCAGCAACACTAAAGCTGTTATAGAGACTTGGCCACACAGACTCGGTCGGACTGCGATGAGATTTGGTCTCTCCGACAAGCTAGGGTTCTACAAAAACCTTAGATCGGCACCCCTTGATGGCACCGAGATGTACAGTATGAAATGGCCATGGCCAAATTGGTGAGTGATGTCTACTACACAAGATTTTTCTTGTAGACATTGTTGGGCCTCCAAGTGCAGAGGTTTGTAGGACAGGAACAAATTTCTCTCAAGTGGATGACCTAAGGTTTATCAATCCGTGGGAGGTGTAGGATGAAGATGGTCTCTCTCAAACAACCCTGCAACCAAATAACTGTCAGGACCCCGACTCGATGTCACATCGATCTAGCCTGTAGCACCTCATATCACTTTGCGGCCTCACGCACGGTATCCCCACGGGTGTCGCCTTACCTTTGCCCGGGACCGTTTGCGCCTTTTGGCTCACGTATATGATAGTGTCGCTAGCATCCATATGATAAGGAGCCCGGGCTGACATGACTAGTCGTAAACCCAAAGTGGCACAGACTTACAGGGACAGGCATCCATGACCCAGCATCGAACGTGTCGGTCATCAGCGAGTGAATCCAGGCTGTAGCACTGGGCTAGCAGGACTCCGGTGAACCGGGCTGTAGCGGGCTAACAGGACTCCGGTATTCATCGCGTGACATTTCCCCGAAGGGACAGACACAGGAACGAAGAAGGACACATGCCGGCCAGCCTAAGTGTTCCGGAGCAGTAGCAAGCTACCATGGCTCAGTGGAAACACTAGGAGACATTTCCCGGTAAGAGAGGCTACTAAAGATAAACAACTAGATGGTCAGATCCCACACATACCAAGCATTTCAATAACATACACACAATATGCTCGATATGTGCAAATACAACATGGCATCACAACATGACTCTACAAATCAAGTATTTATTCATTAGGCTCCGAGGAGCGAGATATTACAAACATAGGTCTCATGACCCAACATTCAGAGTATACAAGTCAAAGCACAAGCGGAAACTATCATGTCTGAGTACAGACCACTATAAATGAAAAAGGCTGAGAAGCCTGACTATCTGCCAGATACTGCCGAGGGCACAAGATCGTAGCTGAGGTAACAAGCTAAACGTCGAAGTCCACGCGAAACTACTAGCGAGAGCGAAGTCTCTCTGCAAAAACATAAATAGGCAAACGTGAGTACAAATGTACCCAGCAAGGCTTACATCAGAACTATCTACATATGCATCATTATCAACAAAGGGGTGGTGGGGTTTAACTGCAGCAAGCCAGCTTTGACTCGGTGGCTATCCTAAACTACGACTGCAAGCGACTCTTTTGAGGTGGCGCACACGAGTCCACATATTCACCATATCAATACACCACTATGGATCCGCTCCCGTCTCCCTACGAGAACGCCATCCATAGCACTCATGCTTATCTTGCGTATTTTAGAGTATCCACTTTCACTTGTCTATGAACTGATATAAGCAACCCAGAGGTCCTTTTCCGTGGACACGGCTATTCGAATAGATTAGGTTAACCCTGCAGGGGTGTACTTCTTCACACACGCTCTCACCACTTACCGCCGTTTACACGACATGTACTCGGCAACCTTCAAGCGGAAGCCCAACGTGGGTGTCGGCCACGGCCTGCCTAAACACTCAAGTCTCTAGTCCAGGTTTATCGCCTATTCGGGTTCCATCCATGAGGAGATCCGGCCGGAGTTTCGCTCACAGCCCCAAACGATGTGTACAGGGTTCCGTGACACCAAACGGGTGCCCGGTTTACCCGGCCACGTGCCTACCGCATCACAGCCCACCCCTACGGTCAGCGCTGTCCACGGCCTCCAGCATACTACAAACACCAGAAACTACTTGCAACTCCTGGACAGAGGACAAGGGTGATTAAGAAGCCGAGAGGGTCCATTGGTTTCGGGCCCAATGCGTGGTAGTAGCTGAATCATGGATCACAAACACAAAACTCAGTTCCTGAGGACGGCTGCAATGAGACAACCCACCATGTACTCCTACATGGCCTCTCACCGCTACCTTTACCAAATCGTGTTCACACACTTAGCTCACACACAGTAGGACAGGTTCACACGCCTCTGATTCATCCCCGATGAATCAGACCCGACTCAACTCTAAGCAGTAGCAGGCATGACAAACAAACATGAATGAGTAGGCACAACAGGGCTCAAACAACTCCTACTCATGCTAGTGGGTTTCATCTATTTACTGTGGAATGACAGGTCATGCAAAGGATAAAAGGGTTCAGCTACCGCAGCAAGTAACAGATGAATCGATGTTGTCCTAATGCAGTAAAAGAGAGCAGGAGCGAGAGAGTGGGATTTTATCGGAATGAACAAGGGGGTTTTGCTTGCCTGGCACTTCTGAAGATAACATTGAGTCTTCATCAGTGTCAACGATCACATCATCGGTACACGTCTATCGAGAGGGGACAATTACCGGCAAATACAGAAAAACACGATCAGTGCAATGCACAATATGATGCAAGATCATGACATGGCAAAATGAATGTGTTTTGGGCTAATGCAACTAAAACCAGATTAAATGAAGTTGGTTTGAATCCAAGATTCAAATTCAAACTCCATATGTGATTATTCAAATGCCATGTAATTGATTTGTGCTAAACAGCAGCTATAAGTTGTTCTAACATGCATGAAAATGGTACAGATGGATTCCTTGAATTTTTCTGATAATTTTTCATATATAAATTATTTAATTTGGAGTTACGGTTAATTTTCTATGAATTTTGGAAGTTTTAGGCATTTTTCTGGAATTTCAGAATTAAATTAAATCCAGAAAGCATTACTACGTCAGCATGACGTTGGCATGACGTCAGCAAGTCAACAGGGGCCGGCTCGGGTCAAACCTGACGTGTGGGGTCCACACGTCAGTGACACAGGGGCTAATCCCGCGTTGACCCGGGCTTTGACCCACTACGGGGCCCACTGTCAGTGCCTGTGGGGGGGGGTGTTTAGGCGTCATTAGTGTTAATTAGGCGTGCCACGTTGGCAGTCGCCGGAGTTCGGCCGGCGACGACCAAAACTGCGGCGGGAGCTCGCCGGAGTGGCGCTGCGAGGGGTTTTGGGCCAAGCCAAGGGCACCAGAGGGTTGCCCTTGCTTGCGCGCATCCAAAGGAGGCATGCGGGAGGCGCGGGGTGGCCGGAGTTCGCCGGAATGAAGCCCGAGGCGGCGGCCGGAGCTCGGGGGTTCGCGGGACTGGCACTGCAGCTCACAAACGAGGGAGCTGAGGCGCTGGAGGGGCTCTACGGGTCACGGCTAGCGCAACGGTGCGCGCCCGTGACCAAATGGTCACCGGGATTTCGCCGGCGACGAGTCCGTGCGGCGGAGCGTCTCGGCTCCGGCGGAAGCAATGGCTAGAGCGGCCCAACGGCATGGGAAGAAGAGGGGAACGGTTCAGTGGCTCACCGCGAGTCCAACGAGCGCGGGGGCGAGGCCGAGGACGCTCTGTGGCCGGCGAATCAAGCGACGACGGCCGTCGGTGCAGAGGTAGAAGATGGCGTCGGTGACGGCGCTCCAGGGCGTCCGGCGTCTTGTGGCTCCGTGGTAGGGACGGGAACATCACGGCGGAGCTCGGGGGCGCGTCGGAGAGGCGTGGGGAAGGCGGTGGCCGCGGTGGTGCTTGGCGGCGTGCTGCGGTGCGCTCGGGGATCACAGGAAGAGAGGGAAAGAGAGAGCCAGGGGAGGGGGAGCAGTCCAGAGGGAGTGAGAAGGGCCAGGGGCTGCGTGGCGTTGCGGACGGAGTCCAGGGCGACGAGAGGAAGCAGGAGGTGGCCAGGGGGAAGCAGGAGGTGGCCGAGGCAGCGTCGGCGCGCGCCACGCCTCGCCTCTGTTCGTCCTCCTGGCAGAGGAGGAAGAGGACAAGGGGGGAAGGAGGTGGGCTGGGCCTGCGCAGGTGGGCTGCACAGTGTTGGGCTGTGGGTGGCTGCCAGGTAAGGTCTAGGTAAAATCTGTTTTATATTTTTCTGTTCTGTTTTGTTTTTATTTCATTCTTTTGCCACTGTTTTGAATTTAAAAAAATAATTCAAACAATGCCAAAAACTCCTCTGAATATTTTATATTGCTAGATGGACTTTTCCAAAAGCTTATAAAACATTTCAGGGGTATTTAAATTATATTCTAATTATATGAATATAATTTAAATTCAAATAGCTAGTGATTTAAATTCAAAGTCCCAAAAATAAATCCTTAAA
This sequence comes from Triticum dicoccoides, assembly GCF_002162155.2. Taxonomy (NCBI): domain Eukaryota; kingdom Viridiplantae; phylum Streptophyta; class Magnoliopsida; order Poales; family Poaceae; genus Triticum; species Triticum dicoccoides. The sequence continues at coordinate 316,169,120 of NC_041389.1, read as the reverse complement.
AATGTTCAATATTTTGGTTGGGACCAGAACCCTTACCAAAAATTATCAAACATTTAAGAGGAGCACTTTGGAGCAATGAATGAGATTTCTAGGGTTTTTGCCCCTCTTTTATTTAGGGTTTTGAGGCTTCCAATATTCCTCAATTCAAGTTTCAAAAATATAGACATGATGCACACATGAAGCTAACCTAGAGCAATGCCAGAAGCTAGGGATGTGACAACTCACCCCCACTAAACAAGAATCTCGTCTCGAGATTCAAGCGTAGGGTAGGCTGAAGGGGAAGCGCAAACTAGTATAATCTTCACGATCCCGGTTGCACTTCAAATGAACGTTGATTTGAACACCATCTTTGTCTTGTCGTCTTGCTCTGAGAAATCCTGTCAACATGACAGGGGGGAAGAAGGAGACTCTAGAAGGGTCGATCTCCTCGAAGATCGAACAACTCAAGATTAACTTACGGAATGAGACATAGAACCATCTTTCGGGTTGAGACACGAGATACACATCAATAGGGGTGGAAGAAACGGATGACGAAGGTTCACTAGGTAGACAACAATTTCATACCTAAGAAGGTGGTAAACGATTGTCAACGTAGCGAGGAGTTGAGTTGCCATGATACCATAACGATACACCTTAGGGAAGGTGACTCGTAGAGATATCCCCTTAAGTGGCAAAAAGAATTACTTTTGATTCAGAGATCATTGAAACTCTTTAAACCAGCCTAAGGCAATTCTCGAGCGATCGTTTGGAGGGGGTCGGTAGAATGGCATACTCGGACTTGGATGATGTGGATTACCTTGTTGAAGACAACGTAATGGATGAATTTGCTTATCACCAGAAATGGAAGAGACCCATGGTAGAATGGCACATTGGCGGTGCAAGCTAGGAACAAAATGCAAATGCTAGGAATGATTCTGGTAACTGGGGAAGAACCCAACAATAGGGAGTGAATTCACTGTTTGAAGAGGTCATAGCATTGCCGAGGAAACTGAGAGTAATCCCAGTTAGAGCCGATGATAACACGTAACGCTTGTGCGTGCTCTCAAGAACTTGAGCATTTCCATATTCATCAAGGTTTTACCAACATCCGTGTCAAGGGTCCGGCAACACAACTTGCTAACATGATGAATGATGATGGAGGATGTAGATGCAAAGAAAGATAACACCTTCTCAGATTTCATCTTAGCGAGGCCAAGGAAACAAAATCTGGATGATCGACCGAGAAACATTTAGCACTCTGCTTCTAATGTTCTCCTTGATGTGCTAGTGTAACCCATTCATAGAAATGGTCTAGTATCTAGGACATCAAGTAAAAGGTCGGACTTCGGGATCTCAAAATCCATAGGGGCAACTAGGGAGTAAATCCTACGAAATCCCTATGGGGAGGTGGCCAACTTCCTCAATCAAGATATTATAATAACAGGTCTTCCGGCTGGGTGTGTTGGCCACGACATCCACTTTACCGGTTATCGAGGGACCAATATTATAGTTCTTGGAGAATGTTCCAACCATCATATCTGCCTGAGATTCAGATCTGGTTGGTGTCAGGATATCCCAGACTCATCAAGTCTAGAAAGAAAAATGAAAGTTTGCAACACAAATCGACGAGATGACGTTGCGAGATTCTCGGGAAATGAACTACGATAGTAAGCTCCAAAACAAGAGCTGGTTCTGCTACAAACATGTGAACACGTTGTCCCGGACAAGCATGACCACGTGGTAATCTTACAATAAAACACTACCGAGTTCTGGTTGGGAACCATCACCGTGGATAACGAAGTCCTTGCATAAGTCATATGATTAGCTCTTATGAAGGAACTTCTTCCCCTTGAACAAATCAATCAGTGGCTTGGTGTGCTCGGGACACATATGGAATGAAGGTTGCAAGTCTCCAGACCACAGAATACTTCGCACGTGTGCATGACTAATTTGGAATGATTCCAGGGAAACAAAACAATCTTCCTCAAATTCATGGCGGCAACTTGCATCATATGCACATGAATTAGGGAAAATCACTACTTTCATTCAAACATATGCTTCATGAACGAAACACGAAGAAATGCTTACACAAGTTTCCAACACTAGGTTGATGTTCAACATGATTCATGGGGGGAGACAAAATGCTACTGATGGGCTCAACAGCAACTCATCAGAATTTCCATATCACTGGACTTCCACCATCATGTGAACACGGTGATAGCATTGGTCAGACCAAAGATGTAATGGTGTATGCTCGAGGGATCAACCACGAGTAGGACAACATTACAAGCATCGTTGGTACTGATTTGATTTGACGATAGCCCACACTCCAATCAAGGGATTGATAAGACAATAGGTCCAGCAACTGATCACAGGGACCAATCGATGAAGATATCATCTTTCTTCAACACACACTACACAAGAATATCCCTTTGGAACGAACTAAGTCAGACAAGTTTTTATCTTCCAACTCTCCAAGTTGTTGTCCAGCTTAACCAACTAGCTCAGGGATATCTAACACCGATTCTTGGAAAGAAGGTGGTTCATAAGAAACCAACTTGATCACGGGCTCAACATAACGGTCAGGTGAAGACCTGGTAGTACTTCCGAGAAGATCTTCGGAAAATCACGAACCACCGATATGTTACTAAGCTCGAGAACAATCTTGCTTTTCAGGGCAAGATGATATGATCAAATGAGCGAGGACTTGACAAATCCTAACTCATCAATCAAAGAGTGCACCAGGAAATAAGGACTAGGTAGCACGATCAATCTTAGAATGGTGATTCAATAACCAACATACTAAGAATAAAATTATTATCCTTTAACTACCAAGCAACGAGGTTGCTAGGAGTATTGATTTCACACATCACAATTCATTTGTCGGTATTCCGGTTGCATCAACACGGAACCGAGGAATGAAAAAGGATGGCGAGAAGTATCACTATGTCAAGAATTCACAAAAGGTGGTGCAATTCTCATGAAATTCCTGTCATAAAGAAGGTAATACTTCAGGGTAGAGCAGACCAGAAGCTGGATTGTAACTTAATCTGCGGAACACAACTACTTTGACCCAATCCTAAATATGGATGAGGTACTGGAGTTTGTTTCTCCTAGTCATTCAGGACGGAATGGCTTGACGGGCCACAAGAGTAATAGGCATCGACAAACGAACGCGCGCATACTCTTGACTATCAATTGATAGACGAAGGTCAGTAGACAACTAAAGAGGGACAACTCAAAGGAACATATAACTTTCTGAGTTGTGGATGCATAAATTAGTATGTCGAACCGAGTTCAACATAATTCTTCCGGATAACCCATGCAGAAAGGTAGAACTGGCAGAGTCACGATTTATGAATGGAGAACTCCTCAAGAATAATCCTGTTGTGATATTTCAGTTCAACGAGGAACTTCTGCCATAAGTAGTTCATGGTATTTGGAAGAAGAAGATACCACGGACTTCAAGGACTATCGCAAAGGTTACTAATATCCTGAAGGCATTAGCAATTACTATCAACACGAAGTAGGTGGAGTGAATCTCGGGTTCAAGAACCCAGGAACAGAATACCTATTACTAAGTAGCATCACGGAATGCTTTCGAGGATAAAGGCCAGAATCATCACACTGGGACACCAATCATGGCTAAATTACTAGGTGATCCCCTAAGACACCTAGGGTCATAATAATAGCTCCAACATATATGTCAGGGCAATAAATTACCTCAACTCAACAATTAGTGTGATTGAGCTGGCATAAAGGAACATCGAAACCAGAGGGAAAGGATTTTGCAAATTGCTTCAAACTATTTAGAAACCTGGGATGACTCGGACAGTATAACGGCTGTAAATGCTCAGAAAAGATTTGAGACATTCACAAAATGGTGGCATAACCACTCAGAAGCACGATATCAAGGTTTCGAGATCAACAATTAACATACGGAAGTAGTAGAAACTGAACTCAAGCTTAAATCCAACAATCTTATAAGTCTACGGATTAGTAACACGTGATCCTGATAGAAAGAAGAGAAAGCCTAGTTCTTAATCCCTGGAGAAGAGAAGATGATGACTCAGATCAGAAGGCCATGAGGTATAAGGAGTAAAAAGAGCCTTACGTTCCATCCCACAATCAATTCCCTTATATAACTAAAGAATTTCTAGACTCAACTTCGACCAGTTTGGCTTAGTAATCCTACAGGCAGTCAAGCTCTGATACCAACGCTGTCAGCACCCCGACTCGATGTCACATCGATCTAGCCTGTAGCACCTCATATCACTTTGCGGCCTCACGCACGGTATCCCCACGAGTGTCGCCTTACCTTTGTCCGGGACCGTTTGCGCCTTTTGGCTCACGTATATGATAGTGTCGCTAGCATCCATATGATAAGGAGCCCGGGCTGACATGACTAGTCGTAAACCCAAAGTGGGACAGACTTACAGGGACAGGCATCCATGACCCAGCATCGAACGTGTCGGTCATCAGCGAGTGAATCCAGGTTGTAGCACTGGGCTAGCAGGACTCCGGTGAACCGGGCTGTAGCGGGCTAACAGGACTCCGGTATTCATCGCGTGACATTTCCCCGAAGGGACAGACACAGGAACGAAGAAGGACACATGCCGGCCAGCCTAAGTGTTCCGGAGCAGTAGCAAGCTACCATGGCTCAGTGGAAACACTAGGAGACATTTCCCGGTAAGAGAGGCTACTAAAGATAAACAACTAGATGGTCAGATCCCACACATACCAAGCATTTCAATAACATACACACAATATGCTCGATATGTGCAAATACAACATGGCATCACAACATGACTCTACAAATCAAGTATTTATTCATTAGGCTCCGAGGAGCGAGATATTACAAACATAGGTCTCATGACCCAACATTCAGAGTATACAAGTCAAAGCACAAGCGGAAACTATCATGTCTGAGTACAGACCACTATAAATGAAAAAGGCTGAGAAGCCTGACTATCTGCCAGATACTGCCGAGGGCACAAGATCGTAGCTGAGGTAACAAGCTAAACGTCGAAGTCCACGCAAAACTACTAGCGAGACCGAAGTCTCTCTGCAAAAACATAAATAGGCAAACGTGAGTACAAATGTACCCAGCAAGACTTACATCAGAACTATCTACATATGCATCATTATCAACAAAGGGGTGGTGGGGTTTAACTGCAGCAAGCCAGCTTTGACTCGGTGGCTATCCTAAACTACGACTGCAAGCGACTCTTTTTAGGTGGCGCACACGAGTCCACATATTCACCATATCAATACACCACTATGGATCCGCTCCCGTCTCCCTACGAGAACGCCATCCATAGCACTCACGCTTATCTTGCGTATTTTAGAGTATCCACTTTCACTTGTCTATGAACTGATATAAGCAACCCAGAGGTCCTTTTCCGTGGACACGGCTATTCAAATAGATTAGGTTAACCCTGCAGGGGTGTACTTCTTCACACACGCTCTCACCACTTACCGCCGTTTACACGACATGTACTCGGCAACCTTCAAGCGGAAGCCCAACGTGGGTGTCGGCCACGGCCTGCCTAAACACTCAAGTCTCTAGTCCAGGTTTATCGCCTATTCGGGTTCCATCCATGAGGAGATCCGGCCGGAGTTTCGCTCACAGCCCCAAACGATGTGTACAGGGTTCCGTGACACCAAACGGGTGCCCGGTTTACCCGGCCACGTGCCTACCGCATCACAGCCCACCCCTACGGTCAACGCTGTCCACGGCCTCCAGCATACTACAAACACCAGAAACTACTTGCAACTCCTGGACAGAGGACAAGGGTGATTAAGAAGCCGAGAGGGTCCATTGGTTTCGGGCCCAATGCGTGGTAGTAGCTGAATCATGGATCACAAACACAGAACTCAGTTCCTGAGGACGGCTGCAATGAGACAACCCACCATGTACTCCTACATGGCCTCTCACCGCTACCTTTACCAAATCGTGTTCACACACTTAGCTCACACACAGTAGGACAGGTTCACACGCCTCTGATTCATCCCCGATGAATCAGACCCGACTCAACTCTAAGCAGTAGTAGGCATGACAAACAAACATGAATGAGTAGGCACAACAGGGCTCAAACAACTCCTACTCATGCTAGTGGGTTTCATCTATTTACTGTGGAATGACAGGTCATGCAAAGGATAAAAGGGTTCAGCTACCGCAGCAAGTAACAGATGAATCGATGTTGTCCTAATGCAGTAAAAGAGAGCAGGAGCGAGAGAGTGGGATTTTATCGGAATGAACAAGGGGGTTTTGCTTGCCTGGCACTTCTGAAGATAACATTGAGTCTTCATCAGTGTCAACGATCACATCATCGGTACACGTCTATCGAGAGGGGACAATTACCGGCAAATACAGAAAAACATGATCAGTGCAATGCACAATATGATGCATGATCATGACATGGCAAAATGAATGTGTTTTGGGCTAATGCAACTAAAACCAGATTAAATGAAGTTGGTTTGAATCCAAGATTCAAATTCAAACTCCATATGTGATTATTCAAATGCCATGTAATTGATTTGTGCTAAACAGCAGCTATAAGTTGTTCTAACATGCATGAAAATGGTACATATGGATTCCTTGAATTTTTCTGATAATTTTTCATATATAAATTATTTAATTTGGAGTTACGGTTAATTTTCTATGAATTTTGGAAGTTTTATGCATTTTTCTGGAATTTCAGAATTAAATTAAATCCAGAAAGCATTACTACGTCAGCATGACGTTGGCATGACGTCAGCAAGTCAACAGGGGCCGGCTCGGGTCAAACCTGACGTGTGGGGTCCACACGTCAGTGACACAGGGGCTAATCCCGCGTTGACCCGGGCTTTGACCCACTACGGGGCCCACTGTCAGTGGCTGTGGGGGGGTGTTTAGGCGTCATTAGTGTTAATTAGGCGTGCCACGTTGGCAGTCGCCGGAGTTCGGCCGGCGACGACCAAAACTGCGGCGGGAGCTCGCCGGAGTGGCGCTGCGAGGGGTTTTGGGCCAAGCCAAGGGCACCAGAGGGTTTCCCTTGCTTGCGCGCATCCAAAGGAGGCATGCGGGAGGCGCGGGGTGGCCGGAGTTCGCCGGAATGAAGCCCGAGGCGGCGGCCGGAGCTTGGGGGTTCGCGGGACTGGCGCTGCAGCTCACAAACGAGGGAGCTGAGGCGCTGGAGGGGCTCTACGGGTCACGGCTAGCGCAACGGTGCACGCCCGTGACCAAATGGTCACCGGGATTTCGCCGGCGATGAGTCCGTGCGGCGGAGCGTCTCGGCTCCGGCGGAAGCAATGGCTAGAGCGGCCCAACGGCATGGGAAGAAGAGGGGAACGGTTCAGTGGCTCACCGCGAGTCCAACGAGCGTGGGGGCGAGGCCGGGGACGCTCTGTGGCCGGCGAATCAAGCGACGACGGCCGTCGGTGCAGAGGTAGAAGATGGCGTCGGTGACGGCGCTCCAGGGCGTCCGGCGTCTTGTGGCTCCGTGGTAGGGACGGGAACGTCACGGCGGAGCTCGGGGGCGCGTCGGAGAGGCGTGGGGAAGGCGGTGGCCGCGGTGGTGCTTGGCGGCGTGCTGCGGTGCGCTCGGGGATCACAGGAAGAGAGGGAAAGAGAGAGCCAGGGGAGGGGGAGCAGTCCAGAGGGAGTGAGAAGGGCCAGGGGCTGCGTGGCGTTGCGGACGGAGTCCAGGGCGACGAGAGGAAGCAGGAGGTGGCCAGGGGGAAGCAGGAGGTGGCCGAGGCAGCGTCGGCGCGCGCCACGCCTCGCCTCTGTTCGTCCTCCTGGCAGAGGAGGAAGAGGACAAGGGGGGAAGGAGGTGGGCTGGGCCTGCGCAGGTGGGCTGCACAGTGTTGGGCTGTGGGTGGCTGCCAGGTAAGGTCTAGGTAAAATCTGTTTTATATTTTTCTGTTCTGTTTTGTTTCTATTTCATTCTTTTGCCACTGTTTTGAATTTAAAAAAATAATTCAAACAATGCCAAAAACTCCTCTGAATATTTTATATTGCTAGATGGACTTTTCCAAAAGCTTATAAAACATTTCAGGGGTATTTAAATTATATTCTAATTATATGAATATAATTCAAATTCAAATAGCTAGTGATTTAAATTCAAAGTCCCAAAAATAAATCCTTAAAAATGTTCAATATTTTGGTTGGGACCAGAACCCTTACCAAAAATTATCAAACATTTAAGAGGAGCACTTTGGAGCAATGAATGAGATTTCTAGGGTTTTTGCCCCTCTTTTATTTAGGGTTTTGAGGCTTCCAATATTCCTCAATTCAAGTTTCAAAAATATAGACATGATGCACACATGAAGCTAACCTAGAGCAATGCCAGAAGCTAGGGATGTGACAATAACAAAGAGTCTATTGTGTCCCCAACACACCCAATACAATGGTAAATAGTATAGGTGCACTAGTTCAGCGAAGAGATGGTGATACAAGTGCAATATGGATGGTAGATATAGGTTTTTGTAATCTGAAAATATAAAAATAGCAAGGTTACTAATGATAAAAGTGAGCACAAATGGTATTGCAATGCTTCGAAACAAGGCCTAGGGTTCATACTTTCACTAGTGCAAGTTCTCGCAATAATAATAACATAATTGGATCATATAACTATCCCTAAACATGCAACAAAGAGTCACTCCAAAGTCACTAATAGCAGAGAACAAACAAAGAGATTATTGTAGGGTACGAAACCACCTCAAAGTTATCCTTTCTGATCGATCTATTCAAGAGTCTGTAGTAAAATAACGTGAAGCTATTCTTTCCGTTCGATCTATCATAGATTTAGTACTAGAATAACACCTTAAGACACAAATCAACCAAAACACTAATGTCACCTAGATACTCCAATGTCACCTCAAGTATCCGTGGGCATGATTATACGATAGGCTGTAGGACCTTGAGAAGAGGTGTCTAGAGGGGGGTGATTAGACACTAAGTACCAAAGTTACAGTTTTTAAGTTTCTTTAAAGTTTAAGTGGAGTTTAGGCACAAGTTTAACATTCACAACATATAGCAAGCAAGCATGCAAAGAGTATATGAGCAGCGGAAAGTAAAGCATGCAACTTGCAAGAATGTAAAGGGAAGGGTTTGGAAGATTCAAACGCAATTGGAGACACGGATGTTTTTGGCGTGGTTCCGATAGGTGGTGCTATCGTACAACCACGTTGATGGAGACTTCAACCCACAAAGGGTAACGGTTGCGCGAGTCCACGGAGGGCTCCAGCCACGAAGGGTCCAAGAAGAAGCAACCTTGTCTATCCCACCATGGCCGTCGCCCACGAAGGACTTGCCTCACTAGCGGTAGATCTTCACGAAGTAGGCGATCTCCTTGCCCTTACAAACTCCTTGGTTCAACTCCACAATCTTGTCGGAGGCTCCCAAGTGACACCTAGCCAATCTAGGAGACACCACTCTCCAAGAAGTAACAAATGGTGCGTTGATGATGAACTCCTTGCTCTTGTTCTTCAAATGATAGTCTCCCCAACACTCAACTCTCTCTCATAGGATTTGGATCTGGTGGAAAGAGGGTTTGAGTGGAAAGCAACTTGGGGAAGGCTAGAGATCAAGATTCATATGGTAGGAATGGAATATCTTGGCCTCAACACATGAGTAGGTAGTTCTCTCTCAGAAATAGGATGCTGGAAGTGTAGGTTCAGTCTGATGGCTCTCTCCACGAATGAAGAGGAGGTGGAGGGGTATATATAGCCTCCACACAAAATCTAACCATTACACACAATCTACCAAACTCGGTGGGACCGAATTATTAAACTCGGTCAGACCGATTTAGCAAATAATGTGACCGTTAGGGTTTTTGGTGGGACCGAAATGCAACTCGGTGAGACCGATTCGGTTAGGGTTAGGGCATAACGTAATCTCGGTGAGACCGATTACACAAACTCGGTAGGACCGATTTTGGTAATTAGCTAACCAGAGAGTTGGTCAGGCAAACTCGGTTGGACCGATTATCAAAATCGGTGGGACCGATTTTGATAATAAGTTAACCAGAGAGTTTGCATTGTAATCTCGGTAGTACCGATTGCTCAAACTCGGTGAGACCGATTTTGATAATGGACATACACAGAGAGATTACAATCCCATCTCGGTGAGACCGAGATCCCTATCAGTGAGACCGATTTGCCTAGGGTTTTTGGCAGTGGCTAAGACATCCAAACTCGGTGGCGCCGGATAGAAAGAATCAGTGGGGCCGAGTTTGACTTTAGGTTTAGGACATATGTGGATGTGAGGAAGTGGTTGAGGGTTTTTGGAGCATATCACTAAGCACATGAAGCAAGAGGCTCGTTAAGCAACACCTCATCCCTCCTTGATAGTATTGGCTTTTCCTATAGACTCAATGTGATCTTGGATCACTAAAATGTAAAATGAAGAGTCTTGAGCTTGAAGCTTGAGCCAATCCTTTGTCCTTAGCATCTTGAAGGAGTTCCCACATCTTTTAGTCCATGCCACTCCATTGTTGAACTTATCTGAAACATACTAGATAAAAGTGTTGGTCCAACAAGAGATATGTTGACATTAATTACCAAAACCACCTAGGGAGCAGTTGTGCTTTCAATCTCCCCCTTTTTGGTAATTGATGGCAACATACATCAAAGCTTTAGATAAAGATATAAAGAATAGCAAGTAAAGCTTTGGGAAGACATGTAACAAGCATAGGCTCCCCCTACATGTATGCAATCATGTGAATATGAAATATAGAAGCATGTGATAGCATAACCATGATAGAGCAGGCAATGTGTTACATGTATCTTGGCCATATGCATTAGAGCAAAAAAAATATTAAAGGAAATACCTTCATGCCCATGAGTCCTTCTTGCAAAAAGTATGTACATCAGCAAGAATTCCTCATACACATGATTGCGATGCATATACTTACCTTGTAGTCTTGGGTTGGCTTAGGATGATGGAATGAACCTGCGTAAACAAGGTTAGATAACACAGATGCATCTACTAGCCAGAGCAAACAAAAGACACACAAGAATACCAAGACTGGGATGACATGTAGAAAGTGAGTATTGAGTACCACATTGGATTAGACATGTCCCCAAGAGTAAAGATATGCAATGAATTTGAATGATCTCTTTCCCTTAGATGTCTTGCTCCCCCTGAATCTAATATGGGATACTAGGAGAAGATAGGGAACAGAAAATCAGAGCTGAAAGATATAAATGAACAGAGCTAATGCAAACTAATGCAAGTAAGCACATATGAACATGTCTTTCCCCTCAAGAAGACATGTGGCATCTCTCCTCTTGAACACCAAGCATCTGGGATCCTTGAGAAATACTTTCTACTAGTATTCTCTCCCCCTGGAGATCTCTCTCTCTCTCCCTGAAGGATCTCTCTCCCCCTATGAGATGTGATCTCTCTCTAAATGATAAGCTTTGATGTGATCTCTCTCTCCCCCTTTGACATCAATTTCCAAGAAGGGCTTGATAAAGATGTAATCTCTCTCTCTCCCTCTGGAATTTGTCGTGAATGGGTTTGGTCCTTCAGACACAGAACAAAGCAATGATAAAAATGTGATGCTTGTAGAGGACAAGATTCATTGAGTGGAGCTGGATCAGAAGAAACACAGAATATGTGGCAAAGAGTTTTTCCTGTTATGAAATCGGTGGCACCGAGTTGTAGGCTTCGGTGGTACCGAAAATTTTCGGTTGGACCGAAAATAACAAATCGGTGAAACCGAGTTCATCGCAGAGAAAACACTTGTCACCTCAGCTCACTAGACTAGTAAGATTTCACAAAGATTTGCAAGTAATTAACTGAATGATATGCAAGGAATTAAATGCAGAAAATGCAGAGAAAACAGAAAGAAATCTAGATGAAGTTTTTTTTTGAAAGGGGAAACAAATATGCATGAGACAAATGCAAAAACTCAGAAAAGAACACAGGAGAACTTCATCTACAGATGGTCGGCGACAAAGTCAACTATGTTAGAGTATATTGACTTAGGAGTCAAGTGAGATCACTTGATCATAGGTCATACTCATCATTTAAGCTCAAAATGGGGTTGCCATTTTTCGTTTAACCATCTTGATGTATTCTCATCTTGTCGAGTTGCTTTAACTCATGACTCGGAGTAAAGCTTCTCTAAGATGGAATAACATACCTTGGTTGGTGGTGTTGTCCATGTAGTTGAACTTGCGTGGGTTGCTCAAGGTTGATGTAGCTCATCAAGAATTTGGAGCACCACTTGGAGTTTGAGTCCATCTACCTACATTAGTTAGTTCTTGCAAGGAAGAGCACTTGTATATCCAAAAATGACAATCATGAAACTCAACATAGAATTTGTCAAAGGATATGTTCGAATGGTTTCGTGCTTCCTTGTCTTCAACCACCTTTGTATAGAGACTTGGTGATGTAGAGATTTCTCAAGATGTGAGTAGGTTACAATCTCATGGAATTTGATTCAACCAAGTACCTACATGGGTTAGATAACATGCAAGATACAAATATATCCAATACATAAGATTTTCATCATAAGATAAATATCAAGGATTAGTCATAAGCTCATGTCTTGCATGTATCCAATGAAGTTTCTACTCCAAGTTTGAAGCATCAATGATGTTCAATTCTCCTCTTAACCTGCAAAACACTTTCTCATCAAGAGGTTTAGTGAATATATCCGCTAATTGCTTTTCGTGCGAACATGCTTAAGATCAATGTCACCCTTAGCAACACGATCTCGAATGAAATGATGACGAACTTCAATAAGCTTAGTTCGAGAATGTTGCATAGGATTATGACCAATTTTGTAGCACTTTCATTATCACAAAGCAATGGAACATGTCTCACATATATCCCATAATCTTTAAGAGTTTGGGTCATCCAAAGTAATTGAGCACAACATGAACCAGTGGCAATATATTCAGCTTCAGCGGTGGATAAGGATACCGAGTTTTGTTTCTTGGAGGACCAAGAGACAAGAGATCTACCAAGAAATTGACAAGTACCCGAAGTGGACTTTCTATCAACCTTGTCTCCGGCATAGTCTGAGTCGGAATAGCCAACAAGATCGAAAGAGGCCCTCTTAGGATACCAAATGCCAAAATTTGGTGTATCGATTAAGTATCTCACTATCCTTTTCACAGCCTTAAGATGACATTCTTTAGGAGCAGCTTGATATCGTGCACACATGCACACACTTAGCATAATATCGGGACGTGAAGCACATAGATATAACAATGAACCAATCATAGAGCAATAAACCTTTTGATCAACCGGTTCACCATCTTTGGTCAAATCAAGATGTCCACTAGTAGGCATGGGTGTAGACATACCTTTGCATTCTTGCATATTGAACTTCTTGAATAAGTCCTTAGTGTAGTTCATTTGAGAGACAAAAGTACCTTCCTTAGTTTGCTTGATTTGCAACCCAAGAAAGAATTTGAGTTCACTCATCATAGACATCTCAAACTTCTCCGACATTAGCTTCCCAAACTTTTCACTAAAATGAGGGTTAGTTGAACCAAATATAATATCATCAACATAAATTTGGCACACAAATAGTTCACCATTAACCCTTTTAGTAAAAAGAGTAGAATCAATTTTCCCAATTTCAAAGCCTTTTTCAATAAGGAACTTGGTCAAGCATTTATACCATGCTCTAGGAGCTTGTTTAAGACCGTAAAGAGCTTTGTGAAGTTTGTAAACATGATTGGGTTTCTTAGGATTGACAAAGCCGGGAGGTTGTTTAACATAAACTTCCTCCTCTATTTCACCATTTAGAAAAGCACTTTTAATGTCCATTTGGTACAAAGTGATATCACGGTGATTAGCATAGGCAAGTAAGATGCGAATAGACTCAAATCTAGCAACAGGAGCATAAGTCTGACCATAGTCCATACCTTCGAATTGTGTGTAGCCTTGGGCGACGAGACGTGCTTTGTTGCGAACAACTTGTCCATCTTCATCTTGCTTGTAGTGAAGCACCCATTTGGTACTGATGATGTTGTGGTTGTTGTCGGGCTTCTCAACCAATGTCCAAACTTGGTTTCTCTCAAAGTTGTGTAGCTCTTCATGCATAGCATTTATCCAATCCAGATCTTCCAATGCTTCTTCGACCTTCATAGGTTCAATGCTAGAGATGAAAGAATAATTTTCACAAAAGTTAGCTAAACGAGTTTTAGAGCGAGTGATTCTCCCGGTTTGAATATCATTGTAGATTTGCTCGACGGGGTGGTCTTTAGCAATTCTTGCTCGAACTCGTGAAAGCTTTTGCTTGGATCTTCGTTGAGCATCTTCTTCATCTTCTTCTTCTTCTTGGCCTTCTTCATTGTTGGCGTTCTCGTTCTCTGGTCGTGGTGGATAAGGAGGTTGTTGACATTCATCTTGATGCACTTCCTCGTTTCCTTCATCTTGGTGTGTCCCACTTGTGGATGCTTCCATATCAACTCTTGGTTCATCTTGTCGTGAAGTAGAAGCTTCCACTTGGACAGACGAGGTGCTCTCCTTCACCTTCGTTGGACGGACCTTGCCAATAGACAAGTCTTGTATTGCTTCCGAAGGATCTTTGTCTCCTACATCAATTATCAATTGCTCTACTTGCGAGCCGTTAGATTCATCAAACTTCACATCTACCGTCTCTTCAACCTTTCGGGTGAAATTGTTGTAGACACGGTAAGTGTGAGAGTTTGAGCCATAACCTAGTAGGAAACCTTCATGAGACTTAGGAGCAAATTTAGAACGACGATGCTTTTCAAGAATGTAGCACTTTGAGCCGAATACTCGAAAGTATCCAACTTGGGGTTTGTTACCGGTGAGTAGCTCGTATGCCGTCTTGCCGAGTAGCTTGTGAAGATACAAGTGATTTGTTGCATGACAAGTTGTCTCAACCGCTTCTGCCCAAAAGTGCTTCGGCGTCTTGTACTCATCAAGCATCGTTCTCGCCATTTCGATGAGCGTCCGGTTCTTCCTCTCAACAACTCCATTTTGTTGAGGTGTGTACGTAGCCGAGAACTCCTGTGAAATCCCTTCTTCATCAAGAAAGGTGTCCACATTTGCGTTCTTGAACTCCGTTCCGTTGTCACTGCGAACCTTCTTGATCTTCACTTCAAATTGGTTTTGGGCCTTCCCAGCGAAGTTTTTGAAGATCTTTTGGACCTGCGATTTATCATCAAGAAAGAACACCCATGTAAATCCGTAAAATCGTCAACTATAACTAGACCAAAAGAATTTCCACCGAGACTCTTGTAAGAGTTGGGACCAAAGAGATCCATGTGAAGTAGCTCGAGTGGCCTCTTTGTGGTCATGATGTTCTTCACGGGATGCCTCCCTCCAACCTGTTTACCTACTTGACAAGCACTGCAAAGTCTATCCTTATCAAAAATGACATCAATAACTCCAAGGATATGATTCCCCTTAATAAGCTTGTCAAGGTTTCTCATGCCAACGTGACCTAGTCGTCTATGCCATAACCAACCTTTTGAGGATTTAGCAGTGAAGCAAGTTTTAGGTTGAGCCTTTTTAGTGAAATCAACAATGTATAGATCACCTCTACCCACACCGGTAAAGACCATTTTATGATTGTCTCGACGAAACACTTGGCAATCAATTTCAGTAAATAAGACATTGAAACCAAAGTTAGCAAGTATAGATACTGAAAGTAAGTTGTATCCAAGAGATTCAACGAGCATGACATTTTGTATGGAGCTATCATGTGAGATGGACACCTTACCGAGGCTAACCACCTTACCCTTTGAGTTGTCACCGAAAGTGACATACTTTTGAGGACTATCATTATCAGCAAGCTCAGAAACATGTCTTTATCTCTGGTCATGTGATCGGTACATCCACTGTCAAGGACCCATTCCTTTCCTCCTGACATATATCCCTGAAAATTTGCCATAAGACCAAAATGTCTCATTGCATCATCAAGATCGAAGTCACTATCATCATCCTCATCATAGTATCCATGTTCAACATCGTCATGTGGTGGATCAAATCCTAGAGAGGGTGATTCATTAGAATGAGTTTGACAATAATCTTGTCTATGAATTTTTGTAGCTTCGGAAATAATGTCACTAATAATACCAACATTTCTTTTGGCACGCATAAGGTTTGTAATCTCAAATAGACGATCACCAAACATAGGATCACTAGTATTCATTTTACTCAAAGCAATAGACTTATGGAGAATTTCATCAAGATTTTTCAAAGAATAATCAGGAAATCGTTCTTCAAGAAATTTCCATATAGTGTAGGCACACTCAAGAGTAGGCAGTATTATAATCAAGTTTCTAGGCAATCCTCTAGTGATAAGATTAACAGTTCTAACATTCCTAATCATGTCAATAGACTCATCAAGGGTAGGATGCATAGGATCAACACAAGGTACACAAGGACTAGCAATGTACTTGTTCAAATGATATTGATTTAAAATAACAAGCATCTCATTTTTCCACTCATGAAAATACTCTCCATCAAGAATAGGCACTCTATGTCTAAGACTCCCCAAAGTAGAGTCATCCATCTTCCTCCAATGGTGATTAAACCAAGGCAATGGAGACCAATGCTCTGATACCACTTGTAGGACCTTGAGAAGAGGTGTCTAGAGGGGGGGTGATTAGACACTAAGTACCAAAGTTGCAGTTTTTAAGTTTCTTTAATGTTTAAGTGGAGTTTAGGCACAAGTTTAACATTCACAACATATAGCAAGCAAGCATGCAAAGAGTATATGAGCAGCGGAAAGTAAAGCATGCAACTTGCAAGAATGTAAAGGGAAGGGTTTGGAAGATTCAAATGCAATTGGAGACACGGATGTTTTTGGCGTGGTTCCGATAGGTGGTGCTATCGTACATCCACGTTGATGGAGACTTCAACCCACGAAGGGTAACGGTTGCGCGAGTCCATGGAGGGCTCCACCCACGAATAGTCCACAAAGAAGCAAACTTGTCTATCCCACCATGGTCGTCTCCCACGAAGGACTTGCCTCACTAGCGGTAGATCTTCACGAAGTAGGTGATCTCCTTGCCCTTACAAACTCCTTGGTTCAACTCCACAATCTTGTCGGAGGCTCCCAAGTGACACCTAGCCAATCTAGGAGACACCACTCTCCAAGAAGTAACAAATGGTGCATTGATAATGAACTCCTTGCTCTTGTGCTTCAAATGATAGTATCCCCAACACTCAACTCTCTCCCATAGGATTTGGATCTGGTGCAAAGAGGGTTTGAGTGGAAAGCAACTTGGGGAAGGCTAGAGATCAAGATTCATATGGTAGGAATGGAATATCTTGGCCTCAACACATGAGTAGGTAGTTCTCTCTCAGAAATAGGATGCTGGAAGTGTAGGTTCAGTCTGATGGCTCTCTCCACGAATGAAGAGGAGGTGGAGGGGTATATATAGCCTCCACACAAAATCTAATCGTTACACACAATCTACCAAACACGGTGGGACCGAATCGTTAAACTCGGTCAGACCGATTTAGCAAATAATGTGACCGTTAGGGTTTTCGGTGGAACCGAAATGCAACTTGGTGAGACTGATTCGGTTAGGGTTAGGGCATAACGTAATCTCGGTGAGACCGATTACACAAACTTGGTAGGACCGATTTTGGTAATTAGCTAACCAGAGAGTTGGTCAGGCAAACTCGGTTGGACCGATTATCAAACTCGGTGGGACCGATTTTGATAATAAGTTAACCAGAGAGTTTGCATCGTAATCTCGGTATTACTGATTTCTCAAACTCGGTGAGACCGATTTTGATAATGGACATACACAAAGAGATTACAATCCCATCTCGGTGAGACCGAGATCCCTATCGGTGAGACCGATTTGCCTAGGGTTTGTGGCAGTGGCTAAGACATCCAAACTCGGTGGCGCCTGATAGAAAGAATCAGTGGGGCCGAGTTTGACTTTAGGTTTAGGACATATGTGGATGTGAGAAAGTGGTTGAGGGTTTTTGGAGCATATCACTAAGCACATGAAGCAAGAGGCTCATTAAGCAACACCTCATCCCTCCTTGATAGTATTGGCTTTTCCTATAGACTCAATGTGATCTTGGATCACTGAAATGTAAAATGAAGAGTCTTGAGCTTGAAGCTTGAGCCAATCCTTTGTCCTTAGCATCTTGAAGGAGTTCCCACATCCTTTAGTCCATGCCACTCCATTGTTGAACTTATCTGAAACATACTAGATAAAAGTGTTAGTCCAACAAGAGATATGTTGACATTAATTACCAAAACCACCTAGGGAGCACGTGTGCTTTCATAGGCATCACACAATCTCAGATTCATCTATTCAGCCAACACGATGTACTTAAAAGAGTGCCCAAAGTTTCTACCGTAGAGTCAAGATGAAAACGTGTGCCAACCCCTATGCATAAGTTCACAAGGTCACTGAACCCGCAAGTTGATAACAAAAACATACATCAAGTAGATCACGTGAATATCCCATTGTCACCACAGATAAGCACATGGAAGACATACATCAAGTGTTCTCAAATCCTTAAAGACTCAATCTAATAAGATAACTTCAAAGGAAAAACTCAATCCATTACAAGAGAGTAGACGGGGAGAAACATCATAAGATCCAAGTATCATAGCAAAGCTCGCGGTACATCAAGATCGTGCCAAATCAAGAACACGAGAGAGAGAGAGAGAGAGATCAAACACATGGCTACTCATACATACCCTCAGCCCCAAGGGTGAACTACTCCCTCCTCGTCATGGAGAGCGTCGGGATGATGAAGATGGCCACCGGTCATGGACCCCCCCCTCTGGCAGTGTGCCAGAACAGGGTCCCAATTGGTTTTTAGTGGCTACAGAGGCTTGCGGCGGCAGAACTCCCGATCTATGGTGCTCCTGGATGTATATAGGTGAAGAAGTCGGTCAGGGGAGCCACGAGGGGCCCACGAGGGTGGGGGCGCGCCTCCCTGTCTCGTGGCTTCCTCGTTGCTTCCCTAACGTCTACTCCAAGTCTCTTGGATTGCTTTCGTTCCAAAAATAACTCTCCTGAAGGTTTCATTCCGTTTGGACTCTGTTTGATATTCCTTTTCTGCGAAACACTGAAATAGGCAAAAAACAGCAATATGGGTTGGGCCTCCGGTTAATAGGTTAGTCTCAAAAATAATATAAAAGTGTATCGTAAAGCCCATAAACATCCAAAACAGGTAATATAATAGCATGGAACAATCAAAAATTGTAGATACGTTGGAGAAGTATCAAGCATCCCCAAGCTTAATTCCTGCTCGTCCTCGAGTAGGTAAATGATAAAAACATAATTTTTGATGTGGAATGCTACCTAGCATAATTCTCAATGTAATTTTCTTTATTGTGGCATCAATGTTCAGATTCAAATGATTCAAGATAAAAGTTTACTATTGACATAAGAGTAATAATAATTCAAGCATACTAACAAAGTAATCATGTCTCCTCAAAATAACATGGCCAAAGAAAGTTATCCCTACAAAATCATATAGTCTGGCTTTGCTCTGTCTTCATCACACAAAATATTTAAATCATGCACAACCCCGATGACAAGCCAAGCAATTGTTTCATACTTTAGTATTCTCAAACTTTTTCAATCTTCACACAATACATGAGCGTGAGCCATGGACATAACATTGTATGTGGAATAGAATGGTGGTTGTGGAGAAGACAAAAAGGGAGAACATAGTCTCACATCAACTAGGCATATCAATGGGCTATGGAGATGCCCATCAATGATATCAATGTGAGTGAGTAGGGATTTCCATGCAACGGATGCACTAGAGCTATAAGTGTATTAAAGCTCAACAAAAGAAACAAAGCGGGTGTGCATCCAACTTGCCTGCTCACGAAGACCTACGGCAATTTGAGGAAGCCAATCATTGGAATATAGAAGCCAAGTTCTATAATGTAAAATTCCCACTAGTTATATGAAAGTGACAGCATAGGCGACTCTCTATCATGAAGATCATGGTGCTACTTTGAAGCACAAGTGTGGAAAAGGATAGCAACATTGTCCCTTCTCTCTTTTCTCTCATTTTCTTTGTTTTGGTGGGCTTCTTTGGCCTTTTTTTATTTGGGATTCTTTGGCCTCTTTTATTTTTCATAAAGTCCGGAGTCTCATCCCGACTTGTGGGGGAATCATAGTCTCCATCATCCTTTCCTCACTTGGGACAATGCTCTAATAATGAAGATCATCACACTTTTATTTACTTACAACTGAAGATTACAACTTAGAACAAAATATGACTCTATGTGAATGCCTCCGGCGGTGTACCGGGATATGCAATGAATTAAGAGTGACATGTATGAAAGAATTATAAAGGTGGCTTTGCCACAAATACGATGTCAACTACATGATCATGCAAAAGTAATATGACAATGATGGAGCGTGTCATAATAAACGGAACGGTGGAATGTTGCATGGCAATATATCTCGGAATGGCTATGGAAATGCCATAATAAGTAGGTATGGTGGCTGTTTTGAGGAAGGTATATGGTGGGTGTATGGTACCGGCGAAAGTTGCGCGGCACAAGAGAGGCTAGCAATGATGGAAGGGTGAGAGTGCGTATAATCCATGGACTCAACATTAGTCATAAATAACTCATATCCTTATTGCAAAAATCTACAAGTTATCCAAAACAAAGTACTACGCGCATGCTCCCAGGGGGATAGATTGGTAGGAAAAGACCATCGCTCATCCCCAACCGCCACTCATAAGGAAGACAATTAAAAAATAATTCATGCTCCAACTTCATCACATAACGGTTCACCATACGTGCATGCTACGGGAATCACAAACTTTTAACACAAGTATTCCTCAAATTCACGACTACCCAACTAGCATGACTCTAATATTACCATCCTCATATCTCAAAACAATCATCAAGCATCAAATTGATCATAGCATTCAATGCACTCTATATGCTAGTTTTCATTATACCCAACTTGGATGCCCATCATATTAGGACAAATTTTATAACCAAAGCAAATACCATGCTATTCTAAAAGACTCTCAAAATAATATAAGTGAAGCATGATATATCAATAATTTCTACAAAATAAAACCACCGTCGTGCTCTAAAAAGATATAAGTGAAGCACTAGAGCAAAATTGTCTAACTCAAAAGATATAAGTGAAGCACATAGAGTATTCTAATAAATTATGAATCATGTGTGTCTCTCCAAAAAGGCCTGCACAACAAGGATGATTGTGGTAAACTAAAAGGCAAAGAATCATATCATACAAGACGCTCCAAGCAAAACACATATCATGTGGTGAATAAAAATATAGCTCCAAGTAAAGTTATCGATAGACGAAGACGAAAGAGGAGATGCCTTCCGGAGCATCCCCAAGCTTAGGCTTTTGGTTGTCCTTGAATTACCTTGGGGTGCCATGGGCATCCCCAAGCTTAGGCTCTTGCCACTCCTTATTCCACAGTCCATCAAATTTTTACCCAAAACATGAAAACTTCACAATACAAAACTCAACAAAAAATCTCATAAGTTTCGTTAGTGCAAGAAAGAAATACCACCACTTAAGGTACTGTAATGAACTCATTATTTATTTATATTGGTGTTAAACCTACTGTATTCCAACTTCTCTATGGTTCATACCCCCGATACTAGCCATAGATTCATCAAAATAAGCAAACAAGACACGCAAAACAGAATCTGTCAAGAATAGAACAGTCTGTAGCAATCTGTAACTCTCGAATATTTATGTAACTCCAAAAATTCGACCAAATTAGGAAAACCTGAGAAATTTGTGTACCAATCCACACAAAAAATAACCAGATCAAAATCACGTTTGTGTGAATTATCAAAACTAATTTACTGGGTGCAAAAGTTTCTGATTTTCAGCAGGATCAATACAACTATCACCGTAAGCTATCCTAAAGGTCTTACTTGGAACTTTATTGAAACAAAATGATGCAGAGCATCCCTCGACTACTCGCACCAACACTTCATCACCACCGCAAGAACCAAGTGGCCCAATGACAAGAACACGTGCACGCGCCATCGAAAACGAGGTTGACTCTCTCCTCTTTGAGTTTCGTTCGGTTTCACATGGGAATTGGATTCTACCATCATCGAAAACATTGTGCATGCTTAGGTACCAACAAGATGATAGTGAGGAGGAGAAGACGGAGACTCAAGTGACCACGAAGCAAGGGAAAGAAGAGCAGGAAGGAGAGAACGAGAAGAAGGAAGAAGGAGGAGAAGGGGCAACCCCCTTGGACATCCCGGGTGCCCGGCCATGGCAGCCCCGGGTGCACGCCGTCCACCTGGGCTGCACCCCAGCCGGCCCCGGGTGCCCGGCCCCAAGGCCCCGGGTGCCCGGCCCATGCCCAGCCGGCCGCTGGAAGGCACGCCGGGTGCCCGGGCTTGGAGCCCCGGGTGCCCGGCCCCTCGCCTGCCTGCTGCTGACCTGGCCGGGTGCCCGGCCACTTCGCCCCGGGTGCC
This sequence comes from Triticum dicoccoides, assembly GCF_002162155.2. Taxonomy (NCBI): domain Eukaryota; kingdom Viridiplantae; phylum Streptophyta; class Magnoliopsida; order Poales; family Poaceae; genus Triticum; species Triticum dicoccoides. Next base: position 316,146,720 of record NC_041389.1, on the reverse strand, counting down.
CTGCCCCGCCTGGGCGCGGCTCCCTGACCGGTACGGGTGCCCGCCGGTTCCACCCCGGGTTCCCGGACCCTTCCCCGTGGCTACGCGTTTTTAGGGACATTTTAGTCCTTTGTACCCCTCTTTCACTAAGTTTCGTCCCTAGCCTATATATACTTATCTTCTAGGCCATTGGGAAGGTTAGCAAAGATTAGATTAAACATTGTGAGCCTTTGCTCCTTGTATCCTCTCCTCTTTGGAGATCAAGCCCCCACCTAGGGAAGAATCCATTGGATTGTCAAGGCCTCCTCTTGGAGAAGATCATCAAGACCTCACATAGTGGGAAGAATTTACCAAGTGCTACTCTCCTTGTATTGATCTTGTAATCTTGTGGATCTCATGTATGCTACTCTAGTAGATGTGATATTTGGGTTTGTTTGAGAGTTTTGTTCTTGGTGTTCTTGAGTGTTTTCCTCCTTTTCCCCCTCCGAGTGTGAAAAGATCCTTCCTAGGGTTTGACCCTACAACATCTTGGTATCATGAGCAAGGTTTATTCACATCTTGGAGTCCCATCCCCCCATTTGCTAGCTTGATTTTGTTGTTTTTCGTCCAAACCCGAAATCCCCACAAAAATAGCCCCAAAAAAATTTCCTTGCAATTTGTTGGATCTTGTGAGATTTGGTTGTTTTGGTCCATGGATTTGATGTTTGGCAAGTGGATCTAGCCCCTCCCCAACAATCCCCACCGTTCCCACCACGAAATCCACCAAATTTGGCCTTTCCCCAAAGATTTCCGCCCATATCGGCCACCACCGGGTACCCGCACCTCGAACCACCGGGCACCCGCACCGCGCCCAGCCACCCCCGGGCACCCAGACCTCACACCCCCGGGTACCCGCACACCCCCAAATCAGCCCACTACCAACACCATTTTGGCCATAACTTCCACCTCCCAAGTCCGTTTTTCGCGTTCTTTAGATCGTTCAGAAGCTCTTGACATACCCCATCCACTCATCCCACTACCACCACCATTAGCCCCATCCAAAAAATCATCACAAAAACACCCACCTTCCGCATTTGACCGATTTTGTGTTGCCATTTGCATTTCCTAAGGTGTTTCGGCTACTTAGGAGCGTGTGACATCTTTGTCACCATCATCGACTCGGAGTCATCTTCATCGCTAACCGTAAAAAAGGACGGTAACCTCAATGACACTCACTCCTTACCTTGCTTTTGCATTGATAGGCCGAGCCACTTTGCGTCGCTTACCCATTGATACTAGCAAGTTGAGAATTGCCGGGCCACGCTATTGTGCACCATAGTGATCATGTTATCATCTTAGTGCCATAAGTCTCTCCTGTGCATATCATGCATACTTGTCATTCTTACTCGGCTCGAGCATCAAGCATAGAGAAAAAAAGAGAGAAGAAAAGCTTTTAAGCAGAAGAGGAGAAACAAAGAGCTTGTAAGCAATAGAGTTGGGCCATTTGCATACCTATATCATCTTGGTCATCGCATATATACCATAGTTGGGATTGAAGACGACACGGTTCTCTCATAGGTAGGTGCACAAGCGTATCTTGCCCATTTGAGCAATCGAGCTAGTGTCTCTCGAGCATTCGCACAACAAGAGCATTTTCCATGGTTGCACATTTCGAACTCACCCCTTGGTTGTGCGGATCCCATCTATCTTCCGTGTGTGTGTACCTAGTGATACCTTTGGGTTTGATCTATTTTCTTTACTTGCATTTATGTGAACCTTCACAACCTTATCGATATCTTGACTAACATTTGCTTGGAATTTTTGCCACCATCCTAACCGAGATACTCCATTAAGCCTCTTACTTGTAGGTGTGAGAAACAAACCCGGTTCCAATTCTCCTATTATGGCATTACATTGAGTGACACTTGTTACATTTTCAATCCTCGGAGAAGGTAACTTTGGTATTGTTCTCTCACTTTCCTACTCACCCCACTTGGTTATGATGGATAGGCCAAGCGCGTCGTCGAACCCACTTTTCGAGGAGCAAGGAGATGATTCCGGATATGTCTCCAAGAACCACTTCTTCATCCCGCAACGAGCGCTTCATCAAGAAAACGTCGCATTGGGTGAACGCTTCGAACAACTCGCCTCCGACCTTCGTCAAAACATCAACGACAAATTCAACACACAAATGGAAGAGCTCTGCAACATGATCGTTCGACGCTCGTCTTCCTCATCGGCTTCTTCAAGACGGCGCCACTCAAGTCACCGTATAAGTCGGCAATCTTCGGACTACTCTTCTTATGATGCAAGTCCACCACGAGCTCGCCCTTCTCGACGTGATCATCATTAAGCTCACCAAGTTCAAGAAAATCCATTCCATGGCAATGGATTACAAGACCGAGTTCGAGCACGTGAACAGATGCGACACCAAGTCCCTCATGGAGCAATGGAGCAAGAGAAAATACCTCCACAAGTACCACCTCAAGCCCCTCAAGACGGTGATGCACTTCGACAAGCACAAGAGCAACGTGAAGCACAAGCCCTCGACCGTGAAGCTCAAGCACTTGAAGCACAACAAGCTCTACGCGAGGCCACTAGAGTCGTTGAAGTCCGCAACCGCCAAGTGCGAGAACAAGAAGAAGCCGCCCGACGCGAAGAACAACAAGAAAGGCGCAACCAAGCGCACATTCCTCGCCCTCCTCCAAGACAAGAGCGACACCAAGTGGAACAAGTGCTTCAAGACCCTCCTCCATGCCAAGAGCGACATCATGAGGAACGAGCATTTGAGGACTTTCCAAGGCAAGAGCGATATCACAACCGCTATCAAGATGAAGAACTCCGCAACGGAAAGCTCAAGTTCACCATGCCAAAGTTCTCCGGAAGCAATGATCCCGAAGAATATCTCTCTTGGGCATTGAATGTGGACAAGATTTTTTGCCTCCACAACTACGATGTAGAAAAGAAGATAGCCATGGCCTCCCTCGAGTTCCAAGACTACGTCCTCATTTGGTGGGAACAAGTGATCAAGCGACGACATACAAGAGGCGAACCACCAATCACAACTTGGGAAGCCATGAAGGAAGTCATGAGATCCCGCTTTGTGCCTACTCACTACACTCGAGATCTTTTCAAGAAGTTGCAACTCCTCAAGAAAGGCACCAAGACGGTGGAAGAATACTACCAAGAAATGGAGATTGCCATGATACGAGCCAGTGTCAAGGAAGATGACGAGCAAACAATGGCACGCTTCTTGAACGGCCTCAACCACCTAATCAAGCGGATCGCCGACTTCCAACCATACTCCAACCTTGTTGAGCTAGTTCATCAAGCGACCAAGGCCGAGCGACAAGTGCAAGATGACTTCAAATACGCCAAGTACTCATCCAAGACCTACGGCTCCTACTCTCAAGCTCCCGCAACTTCGGCACCTCCTACATCAACTCGAGCATCACCAAGTACCGGCGACAAGTCAAGTTCCAAGCAAGTGGCACCTTCCTCGACTCGTCCTCCGGCAAGTACCTACAAATCCAAGACTCTTTCATCTTCGGCGCCTCCCGATGATCCCGTCAAGACAAGTTCAATCAAGTGCTTCACATGTGGCGGCCGAGGTCACAAGTCCTTCCAATGCACCAACAAGCGAACAATGATCTTCAATGATGACGGCACATATGACTCAATGAGTGAAGAAGAAATGGAAGCCATTGAGGACGTGGCCATGCACCAGTGCGTGAACAAAGATGAAGATGACCAAGTCTTTTGTGACAATGATTCAAGTCCCTCTCTCGTGGTCTCCAAGGTCTTGATGCTTCAACACCACCAAGAAGAAGACCAACGGTGCCACATCTTCCACACCAAGGCCGGCATCAATGGAAGGTCCGTCAAGGTCATCATCGATGGAGGTAGTTGCTACAATTTGGAAAGTGAAGAACTATGCTCCAAGCTTCAATTGGTCAAGAGGAAGCATCCGCACCCTTACAAGGATCAATGGCTAAGTGACTCCGGCACTACCTGAATTGAGCATACGGTCCAAGTCTCCTTCAAAATTGGTGCATATGAGGACACCTTGGAGTGTGATGTGGTCCCAATGACCGTTTGCCACCTCCTTCTTGGTCGACCATGGCAATTCGACCGTGGGGTTATCCACAATGGGCGTACCAATCACTATAGTTCCAAGATGAAAGGGAAGGAATATGTGCTACGACCTATGTCTCCTATTCAAGTGATAGCCGACAAGCAAGCCACCCATCATGGAGAGAAGAGTGAGAAAGTGATCCACCCAAATGTGAGTGAGAGCCACAAGCCAAACTTGAGCGCCTCTTCGCCTAGAGAGAAAAACCTCATACTATTTGCCACAAAAAGTGAGATGAGAGAAGTGTGTGAGAACCCATCGAGTGTGATGCACTTTGTCCTTGTGTGCAAGGATGGAGAACCAAAAACTAACACCTCTCACGAGCTACCTATGGTGTTTCAATCTCTTTTGCAGGAATTTCAAGATGTTTTCCCTGATGAGCTACCTCCGGGTCTACCTCCTCTTTAAGGCATTGAGCATCGAATCGACCTCATCCATGGCGCTCCTCTTCCAAACAAGGCTCCCTACCGCGTCAACCCCGAAGAGACAAAGGAGATTCAACGGCAACTACAACAACTCATCGACAACGGTCATGTACGTGAAAGCTTAAGCCCTTGTGTCGTTCCCGTTATACTTGTGCCCAAGCAAGACGGTACCTATCGCTTCCGTTCCGATTGTAGACCCGTAAATGCTATTACCATTCGCTATAGGCATCCCATTCCTCTCTTAGATGATATGCTTGATGAACTTAGTGGAGACAACTTTTTCTCAAAAAATGATCTTAAAAGTGGCTATTATCAAATCCTCATACAAGAGGGTGATGAATGGAGAACCGCTTTCAAAACCAAATTTGGCTTATATGAATGGTTAGTCATGCCTATGGGTTTATCGGAGGCTCCCGGTACTTTCGTGCGTCTCATGCACCATGTACTTCGCCCTTATATTGGAGTCTTTATTGTGGTTTACCTCGATGATATTCTTGTGTTTGGCAAAACCATGAAAGAGCATCTTAATCATGTTAGGGCTGTTTTGCAAACACTTCGCAAGGAAAGTCTTATGCCAACATGAAAAAGTGCACATTTGGTGTTGACAAAGTAGTTTTCTTGGGTTTTGTTGTCTCTTCCAAGGGTGTCCATGTTGATGAATCTAAAATTGAAGCAATTAAAAATTGTCCCCAACCCACCAATTTGCAACAAGTGCGAAGTTTTCTTGGCCTTGCGGGTTTTTATCGTCGCTTTGTGAAAGATTTTAGCACTATTGCCGCTCCTTTGCATGCTTTGAGCAAGAAGAATGCTCCTTTTGTTTGGGGACCTTTGCAATCAACCGCTTTTGATGAGCTCAAATCTTTGCTTACTCATGCTCTGATTCTTGCTTTACCCAACTTTGACAAAACTTTTGAGGTTCATTGCGATGCAAGTGGTACCGGAATTGGTGGCGTTTTGATGCAAGAAAATGACCTATTGCTTATTTTAGTGAAAAACTTTCCGCTGCTCAACTTAACTATCCCATCTATGACAAAGAATTTTTTGCTTTAGTGCGTGTGTTACATGTGTGGGAGCATTACCTTAGACCGCATGAGTTTGTCATACATACCGATCATAAAACACTTAAATACCTCAAAGGTCAAACCAAGTAGAACAAACGGCATGCTAAATGGAGTGAATTCATTGAATCTTTTCTCTATGTGATAAAGTACATTAAGGGCAAAGAAAACGTGGTGGCGGATGCCCTTTCCCGCAAATGCATGTTACTTACTCAACTTGAATTGAATGTCATAGGATTTGATCATATCAAAGATTTGTATGAGGGTGATGTGACTTTTGCTACTCCTTACGCTAAGTGTGTGACGCATACTTCTTGGGAATGATATTATATCAAAGATGGTTATCTTATGAGAGCTAACAAACTATGCATTCCCAAGTCTTCTCTTCGTTTGCTCCTTTTGCAAGAGGCTCATGGAGGTGGACTCATGGGACACTTTGGACGCGACAAGACTTTCGCCACGCTCTCCAAGAACTATTATTGTCCCAAGATGTTTCGCGATGTTGCCCGCTTCACCAACCGGTGCTCTACATATTGCAAAGCTAGGTCACACTCTCAATCCCATGGTTTACATATGCCAGTACCTATTCCACATCAACCTTGGGAAGACATTAGCATGGATTTTGTGCTTGGATTACCTAGAACTCAAAATGGCAAGGATTCAGTTTTTGTTGTTGTGGACCGTTTCACATGTTGCCAATCTCTTTTGTAGGGAAATCTTGAGGTTGCACGGCGTGCCAAAGACAATTGTGTCGGATCGAGACGTCAAGTTCTTAAGCTACTTTTGGAAGACACTATGCGCCAAGCTTGGGATCAAGCTACTATTCTCCACGGCATATCATCCTCAAACCAATGGCCAAACGGAAGTCACCAACCGAACGCTTGAGACTCTCCTACGTGTGTTGATCAAGAAGAACATCATGGAGTGGGAGGAGTGCCTACCCATCGCCGAGTACGCCTACAATCGTGCAAGACACTCTACAACTAGCAAGTCCCCCTTCGAGGTCGTCTACGGTTTCAACCCTTTGTCGCCATTGGACATCCTTCCTCTACCGCTTCAAGAACGAGCAAACATGGACACAAGTGCAAGAGCCACCTACCTCAAGAAGATGCATGAAGAAATATGTTCCACGATCAAGCGCCAAGTACAACGACTCGCTTCCAAGCTCAATCTCAACAAGTCTCCTATGGTGTTCCAACCGGGTGATCAAGTATGGATACATCTCCGCAAAGACCCCCTTCCCCAAGGAACGCAAGTCCAACCTACTTCCAAGAGCCGACGGACCATACAAGGTGATCGCACGCTACAACGACAACGCCTACAAGGTCGACATCCCATGCGACAAGTACAACGTTAGCGACATCTTCAATGTCAAAGACTTGGCCAAGTACCATGGTGATGAAGAACATGATCCGTGGACGGATCTTTCCCAAGGGGGGGAAGATGATGCGGAGCATCCCTCGACTACTCGCACCGACACTTCATCACCACCGCAAGCACCAAGTGGCCCAATGACAAGAGCACGTGCACGCGCCATCGAAAACGAGGTTGACTCTCTCCTCTTTGAGTTTCGTTTGGTTTCACATGAGAATTGGATTCTACCATCATCGGAAACATTGTGCATGCTTAGGTACCAAGAAGATGATAGTGAGGAGGAGAAGACGGAGACTCAAGTGACCATGAAGCAAGGGAAAGAAGAGAAGGATGGAGAGAACGAGAAGAAGGAAGAAGGAGGAGAAGGGGCAACCCCCCTTGACATCCCGGGTGCTCGGCCATGGCAGCCCCGGGTGCCCGGCCTCCACCTGGGCTGCACCCCAGCCGGCCCCGGGTGCCCGGCCCAAGGCCCCGGGTGCCCGGCCCCTCTCCTGGGCTTCGCCCAGCCGGCCCCGGGTGCCCGGCCCATGCCCAGCCGGCCGCTGGAAGGCACCCCGGGTTCTCGTCCCCTCGCCCGCCTGCTGCTGACCTGACCGGGTGCCCGGCCACTTCGCCCCGGGTGCCCGGCCCCGCCTGGACGCGGCTCCCTAACCGGTCCGGGTGCCCGGCCGGTTCCACCCCGGGTGCCCGGACCCTTCCCCGTGGCTACGCGTTTTTAGGGACATTTTAGTCCTTTTTACCCCTCTTTCACTAAGTTTCATCCCTAGTCTATATATACTTATCTTCTAGGCCATTTGGACGGTTAGCAAAGATTAGATTAAACATTGTGGGCCTTTGCTCCTTGTATCCCCTCCTCTTTGGAGATCAAGCCCCCACCTAGGGAAGAAACCATTGGATTGTCAAGGCCTCCTCTTGGAGAAGATCATCAAGACCTCACATAGTGGGAAGAATTTACCAAGTGCTACTCTCCTTGTATTGATCTTGTAATCTTGTGGATCTCATGTATGCTACTCTAGTAGATGTGATATTTGGGTTTGTTTGAGAGTTTTGTTCTTGGTGTTCTTGAGTGTTTTCCTCCTTTTCCCCCTCCAAGTGTGAAAAGATCCTTCCTAGGGTTTGACCCTACAACACAAAAGCTATAAAACATGATTACTACAGTAACTTAATAATGTGAACACACAAAACAGTAGGGGTAAATATTGGGTTGTCTCCCAACAAACGCTTTTCTTTAATGCCTTTTAGCTAGGCAGGATGGTGACAATGATGCTCTCATAAAAGATAAGAATTGAAACATAAAGGGAGCATCATGAAGCATATGACTAGCGCATTTAAGCCTAACCCACGTCCTATGCATAGGGATTTTGTGCTCAAACAAATTATGGGAACAATAATAAACTAGCATGGGAAGGAAAAACAAGCATAACTTCAAGATTTTCAACACATAGAGAGGAAACTTGATATTATTGCAATTCCTACAAGCATATGTTCCTCCCTCATAATAATTTTCAGTAGCATCATGAATGAATTCAACAATATAACCAGCACATAAAGCATTCTTTTCATGATCTACTTGCCTAGAAATTTTACTACTCTCCACATAAGCAAGTTTATTCTTTATGGCATACGTATCATCACAATAATCATCATAAATAGGAGGCATGCTTTCATCATAATAAATTTGCTCATCAAAACTTGGGGGACAAAAAATATCATCTTCATCTAAAATAGCTTCCCCAAGCTTGTGGCTTTGCATATCATTAGCATCATGGATATTCAAGGAATTCATACTAACAACATTGCAATCATGCTCATCATACAAAGATCTAGTACCAAACATTTTAATGCATTCTTCTTCTAGCAATTGAGCACAATTTTCCTTTCCATCATTCACACGAAAGATATTAAAAAGATGAAGCGTATGAGGCAAACTCAATTCCATTTTTTTGTAGGTTTCCTTTATAGACTAAACTAGTGATAAAACAAGAAACAAAAATATTCGATTGCAAGATCTAAAGATATACCTTCAAGCACTAACCTCCCTGGCAACAGTGCCGGAAAAGAGCTTCATGTCTACTACACAACCTTCTTCTTGTAGACGTTGTTGGGCCTCCAAGTGCAGAGGTTTGTAGGACAATAGCAAATTTCCCTCGAGTGGATGACCTAAGGTTTATCAATCTGTGGGAGGCGCAGGATGAAGATGGTCTCTCTCAAACAACCCTGCAACCAAATAACAAAGAATCTCTTGTGTCCCCAACACACCCAATACAATGGTAAATTGTATAGGTGCACTAGTTCGGCAAAGAGATGGTGATACAAGTGCAATATGGATGGTAGATATAGGTTTTTGTAATCTGAAAATATAAAAACAGCAAGGTAACTAATGATAAAAGTGAGCACAAACGGTATTGCAATGCTTCGAAACAAGGCCTAGGGTTCATACTTTCACTAGTGCAAGTACTCTCAACAATAATAACATAATTGGATCATATAACTATCCCTCAACATGCAACAAAGAGTCACTCCAAAGTCACGAATAGCGGAGAAACGAAGAGATTATTGTAGGGTACAAAACCACCTCAAAGTTATCCTTTCGGATCGATCTATTCAAGAGTCCGCAGTAAAATAACATGAAGCTATTCTTTCCGTTTGATCTATCATAGAGTTCGTACTAGAATAACACCTTAAGACACAAATCAACCAAAACCCTAATGTCACCTAGATACTCCAATGTCACCTCAAGTATCCATGGGCATGATTATACGATAGGCATCACACAATCTCAGATTCATCTATTCAGCCAACACAAAGTACTTCAAAGAGTGCCCCGAAGTTTCTACCGGAGAGTCAAGACAAAAACGTGTGCCAACCCCTATGCATAAGTTCACAAGGTCACTGAACCCGCAAGTTTATCACCAAAATATACATCACGTAGATCACGTGAATATCCCAGTGTCACCACAGATAAGCACCTGCAAGACACACATCAAGTGTTCTCAAATCCTTAAAGACTCAATCCGATAAGATAACTTCAAAGGGAAAACTCAATCCATTACAAGAGAGTAGAGGGGGAGAAACATCATAAGATCCAACTATAATAGCAAAGCTCGCGGAACATCAAGATCGTGCCAAATCAAGAACACGAGAGAGAGAGAGAGAGAGAGAGAGAGAGAGAGATCAAACACATAGCTACTAGTACATAGCCTCAGCCCCGAGGGTGAACTTCTCCCTCCTCGTCATGGAGAGCGCCGGGATGATGAAGATGGCCACCGGTGATGGATCCCCCCTCCGGCAAGGTGCCGAAAAGGGGTCCCAATTGGTTTTTAGTGGCTACAGAGGCTTGCAGCGGCGGAACTCCCGATCTATGGTGCTCCTGGATGTTTTCGGGGTATATGGATATATAGAGGCGAAAGAAGTCGGTCAGGGAGCCACAAGGGGCCCACGAGGGTGGGGGCATGCCCAGGGTGTAGAGCGCGCCTCCCTGCCTCGTGGTTTCCTTGTTGCTTCCCTGACATCTACTCCAACTCTCCTGGATTGCTTTCGTTCCAAAAATAACTCTCCCGAAGGTTTCATTCCGTTTGGACTCCGTTTGATATTCCTTTTCTGCGAAACACTGAAATAGGCAAAAAAACAACAATATGGGCTGGGCCTCCGGTTAATAGGTTAGCCCCTAATATAAAAGTGTATAGTAAAGCCCCTAAACATCCAAAATAGGTAATATAATAGCATGGAACAATAAAAAATTATAGATACGTTGGAGACTATCAGTGAATCTGACTCTTTTCGTTCAGTCATCCCGAGATAATTTCTACGCAAAACCTAACCCAAAAATTTTCATCTCAAATCCAACTCTAAGGAATTTTGCTAAAATTTCAATACGGTGGGACAATTGTGGGCGCAAATACTCTAGTGCATTGAATCAAAGGTTGAAGCACTGGGGGATCGAATCTCAAACTAACTCGATGGAGATCATCTACGGCAGCAACAATGGAGGAGAATGTTGTTAACAACGATGGAATCCGATGGCGAGGGCACGCTGGAGACGAGTAGACGATCCGAGGACCACCGACGATGGCAGTGATAGGGTGCAGGAGACGTGACGTTTGAGGAATTTCAACGTATGGTCCGCGTGAAGTATATATACCTGAGAGCTGTCGGCGAGAACGAGTGAAACCAATCGGTGGTACTGAGATGAGTAACTATTATGAGCACATCACTTCAGTGATGCCGAGAATTTCAGATCGGTTTCATGAAGATGGAAAAGTTAGATCAGTCCAAGTGATTTTGGTGGAACCGGATGATTGTGAATTGGTCTAACTGAAAAGCACTTCGAAGGTTTTGGAGGTCAGCCCTAGTCGGATCGGTGGATCCGAGTGCTCCTCACCTGGAGGGTCCAAAAAAGACTTGTTCAAATATTTTGTATATAGCAAGAAAGAATTTAGACAAATCGAGATAGATAGCTAGAGAATGTACTTATGCATTGTTGTATATCCATTTGGCCAAATAAACCAAATCAATCAAACTACAAATGGATGTCCTCGAATGGGAAATATGCAAACCAACATGCTCACACAATAATATAACAAATGAAATATGTGTCAAACATGCACAACCAATTCTAGCAACTATCAAGCAATGAGTGATTACATAGTCATCTATATATGAGTATATTGACTTAGGAGCCAAATGAGAACATTTGATCATAGGTCATACTCATCATTTAAGCACAAGTGGGGTTACCACTTTTACATAAAGCATTAATGTGTTCACATCATTAGAGTTGCTTTAGCTTAGTTCTTAGAGCAAAGCTCCCCCTAGATTTAATATCCCCCAAAAGAGGGATGAACTAACCTTGGGTTTTGTCGATAATGACTTCATGTAGATAGTGAAGATGTGGATGCTCAATGTTGATGTAGTCCATCAAGAGTTGGGAGCAATCCTTGAGTTTTGCACTTCAATGCCTACATGGGTTAGTCCCACAAGGAACTGAAAGCACAAGTGCTCCCTAGGTGACTTTGGTAATTAATGTTAACATATCTCTTGTTGGACTAACACTTTTACCTAGTATGTTTCAAATAAGTTCAACAATGGAGTGGCATGGACTAGAGGATGTGGAACCCCTTCAAGATGCTAAGGACAAAGGATTGGCTCAAGCTCCAAGCACAAGACTCTACATTTTCCATTTTAGTGATCCAAGATCACATTGAGTCTATAGGAAAAGCCAATACTATCAAGGAGGGATGAGGTGTTGCTTAATGGCTTGCTTGCTCAAAGTGCTTAGTGATATGCTCCAAAGCCCTCAACTACCTTCTCATATCCACATATGACCTAAACCAAAAGTCCAACTCGGCCCCACTGATTCTTTCTATCCGGCGCCACCGAGTTCAGATGTCATAGCCACTGCCACAAATCCTAGGCAAGTCGGTCTCACCGATAGGGATCTCGGTCTCACCGAGATGGGATTGTAATCTATCTGTGTATGTCCATTACCAAAGTCGGTCTCACCGAGTTTGTGTAATCGGTCCTACCGAGATTACAATGCAAACTCTCTGTTCCTCTTCGCAACATTTCGGTCCAACCGAGATCAGCGAATCGGTCCCACTGAGTTTGCCTGACCAACTCTCTGGTTAGCCTATTACCAAAATCGGTCCCACCGAGTTTGTGTAATCGGTCTCACCGAGATTACGTTATGCCCTAACCCTAACCATATCGTTCCTACCGAGTTGCATGTCGGTCCCACCGAAAACCCTAACGGTCACATTATTTGCTAAATCGGTCCGACCGAGTATAACGATTCGGTCCCACCGGGATTGGCAAGTTGTGTGTAACTGTTAGATTTTGTGTGGAGGCTATATATACTCCTCCACCCATTCTTCATTCATGGAGAGAGCCATCAGAACGTGCCTACACTTCCAGCATACATTTTCTGAGAGAGAACCACCTACTCATGTGTTGAGGCCAAGATATTCCATTCCTATCATATGAATCTTGATCTCTAGCCTTCCCCAAGTTGCTTTCCACTCAAATCTTGTTTCCACCAAATCCAAATCATGTGAGAGAGAGTTGAGTGTTGGGGAGACTATCATTTGAAGCACAAGAGCAAGGAGTTCATCATCAGCACACCATTTGTTACTTCTTGGAGAGTGGTGTCTCCTAGATTGGCTAGGTGTCACTTGGAAGCCTCCGACAAGATTGTGGAGTTGAACCAAGGAGTTTGTAAGGGCAAGGAGATCGCCTACTACGTGAAGATCTACCCTAGTGAGGCAAGTCCTTCGTGGGCGACGGCCATGGTGGGATAGACAAGCTTGCTTCTTCATGGACCCTTCGTGGGTGGAGCCCTCTGTGGACTCGCGCAGCCGTTACCCTTCGTGGGTTGAAGTCTCCATCAACGTGGATGTACGATAGAACCACCTATTTGGAACCACGACAAAAACATCCATGTCTCCAATTGCGTTTGCACACTCCAATCCCATCCCTTTATATTCTTGCAAGTTTCATGCTTTACTTTCCGCTGCTCATATACTCTTTGCATGCTTGCTTGATATGTATTGTGAATGTTAAACTTGTGCCAAAACTCCACTTCAACTTAAAGAAATTAAAAGCTGCAACTTTTCTTGCTTAGAGTCTATTCACCCCCCTCTAGACACCTCTTCTCGATCCTTTCCATTGGTATCAGAGCTTTGGTCTCCATTGCTTTTGTTTAATCATCATTGGAGGAAGATGGATGAGTCTACTTTGGGGAGTATTAGACATAGAGTGCCTATACTTGATGGAGAGTATTTTCATGAGTGGAAAAATGAGATGCTTGTGATTTTCAATGAATATCATTTGAACAAGTACATTGCTAGCCCTTGTGCACCTCATGTTGATCCTATGCATCCTACCCTTGATGAGTCAATTGACATGATTCACAATCTTAGAACTGTTAATCTTATCACTAGAGGCTTGCCTAGAAACTTGATTGGATGTTTGCCTACTCTTGAGTGTGCCTACACTATATGGAAATTTCTTGAGGAACATTTTCCAAACTATTCCTTGAAAAATCTAGATGAAATTCTCCATAAGTCTATTGCCTTGAGTAAGATGAATTCCAATGATCCTATGTTTGGTGATTGTCTATTTAAGCTTACAAACCTTATGCGTGCCAAAGGAGATATTGGAATTAGTAGTGATATTATTTCCGAAGCTATTAAAATTCATAAAGAAGATCATTGTCAAACTCACTCTAACGAATCACCCTATCTAGGATTTGATCCACCACATGACGATGTTGAACATGGATACTATGATGAGGATGATGATAGTGACTTTGATCTTGATGATGCAATGAGACACTTTGGTCTTATGGCAAATCTTCAGGGATATATGGCAGGAGGAAAGGAATGGGTTCTTGATAGTGGATGTACCGATCACATGACCGGAGATAAAGATATGTTTCGTGAGCTTGCTGAAAATGACGGCCCTCGAAAGTATGTCACTTTCGGTGACTACTCAAAGGGTAAGGTGGTTGGCCTCGGTAAGGTAGCCATCTCACATGATAGCTCCATTCAAAATGTTATGCTCGTTGAATCTCTTGGCTACAATTTACATTCGGTATCTAGACTTGCTGATTTCGGTTTCAATGTCCTATTTACTGAAGTAGATTGCCAAGTGTTTCGTAGAGATAATCATAAAATGGTCTTTACTGGTATACGTAGATGTGATCTTTACATTGTTGATTTCACTAAAAAGGCTCAACCTAGAACTTGCTTCATCGCTAAATCCTCTAAAGGTTGGTTATGGCATAGACGATTAGGTCATGTGGGCATGCGAAACCTTGACAAGCTTATTAAAGGAAATCATATCCTTGGCGTTAACGATGTCATATTTTATAAGGATAGACTTTGCAGCGCTTGCCAAGCAGGTAAACAGGTTGGAGGAAGGCATCCGTGAAGAACATCGTGACCACAAGGAGGCCACTCGAGCTACTTCACATCGATCTTTTCGGTCCCAACGCTTACAAAATCCTCGGTGGAAATTCTTTTGGTCTAGTTATAGTTGATGATTTTTCAAGATTTACGTGGGTGTTCTTTCTCGATGATAAATCACAGGCCCAAAAGATCTTCAAAAACTTTGCTAGGAAGGCCCAAAATCAATTTGAAGTGAAGATCAAGAAGGTTCGCAGCGACAACGGAACGGAGTTCAAGAATGCAAATGTGGACACCTTTCTTGACGAAGAAGGGATTTCACATGAGTTGTCGGCTACGTACACACCTCAACAAAATGTAGTTGTTAGGAGGAAGAATCGGATGCTCATCGAAATGGTGCGAACGATGCTTGATGAGTACAAGACGCCGAAGCACTTTTGGGCGGAAGCGGTTGAGACAGCTTGTCACGCAACAAATCGCTTGTATCTTCACAAGCTACTCGTCAAGACGGCATACGAGCTCCTCACCAGTAACAAACCCCAAGTTGGATACTTTCGAGTATTTGGCTCAAAGTGCTACATTCTTGATAAGCATCGTCATTCTAAATTCACTCCTAAGTCTCATGAAGGTTTCCTACTTGGTTATGGCTCAAACTCTCACACTTACCGTGTCTACAATAATTTCACCCGAAAGGTTGAAGAGACGGTAGATGTGAAGTTTGATGAATCTAACAACTCACAAGTAGAGCAATTGCCAGTTGATGTAGGAGATAAAGACCCCTCGGAAGCAATCCAAGACTTGTCTATTGGCAAGATTCGTCCAACAGAGGTGAAGGAGAGTACCTCGTCCGTCCAAGTGGAAGCTTCCACCTCATGACAAGGTGAACCAAGAGTTGATACAGAAGCATCCACAAGTGGGACACACCAAGATGAAGAAAACGAGGAAGTACACCAAGATGAATGTCAACAACCTCCTTCTCCACCATGACAAGAGAACGACAACGTCAACAATGAAGAAGGCCAAGAAGAAGAACAAGATAAGAAGATGTTTCACCTAGATCCAAGCAAAAGCTTTCACGAGTTCGAGCAAGAGTTGCTAAAGACCATCCCGTCGAGCAAATCTACAATGATATCCAAACCGGGAGAATCACTCGCTCTAAAACTCGTTTAGCTAACTTTTGTGAACACTATTCTTTCATCTCTAGCATTGAACCTATGAAGGTTGAAGAAGCTTTGGAAGATCCGGATTTGATAAACGCCATGCATGAAGAGCTACATAACTTTGAGAGAAATCGAGTTTGGACATTGGTTGAGAAGCCCAACAACAACCACAACATCATCGGTACCAAATGTGTGTTTCGCAACAAGCAAGATGAAGATGGACAAGTAGTTCGCAACAAAGCACATCTCGTCGCCCAAGGATACACTCAAGTCGAAGGTATGGACTATGGTGAGACATATGCCCCCGTTGCTAGACTTGATTCCATTCACATCTTACTTGCCTATGCTAATCACCATGATATCACCTTGTACCAAAGACATTAAAAGTGCTTTTCTAAATGGTGAAATAGAGGAGGAAGTTTATGTTAAGCAACCTCCCGTCTTTGTCAATCCAAAGAAACCTAATCATCTTTACAAACTTCACAAAGCTCTTTATGGTCTTAAACAAGCTCCTAGATCATGGTATAAATGCTTGAACAAGTTCCTTATTGAAAAAGGCTTTCAAATTGGAAAAATCGATTCTACTATTTTTACTAAAAGGGTTAATGGAGAACTATTTGTGTGCCAAATCTATGTTGATGATATTATATTCCGTTCGACCTGACAAGTGGGCCGTGTTGGGTGGTGTCACTATTCGACCGTTGGGCCGTGGTTTTGTTGGGCCGTCCCTTGCATTAAACGTCTGCACGCGCTGCTAGGACAGAAGCCTGCTATGCATGCACCCAACAAAGCCTGCCTGCATGCGTCGATTGAGCCTGCAAGCGCCAATGCTATGATCCCACGATGCGTCGACCGAGCCTGCATGTGCTGATCGAGCCTGCATGCGCTGATGCATCCGCCACGAGCACTGACCGAGCAGCTTTCTTGCACACCAGCCGCCACGGATGCAGCTACGATCACTGCCGCTGGTTCCTCTCTTCTAGCTAGGTGGCTACATATTTGTGGCTTGTGTAAAAAAAAGAGCCACTCCCTTGCTTAGTTGTACTCATTCATCCCTACTAACAAAGCTTGCTTGCATGCACTAGGTGGTTACTAACAAGAGAACCCTACTAACAAGTCGAGCTCTCTAAGAAAATAATCAACAAATATGTAGTCCCTATATAGGGCCAACAAGCCCATAGCACGATCACATATCCCAAACTAGGAAGAACTTAATAATAGAATAGATAGAAAACTTAATAATAGAAATTAAGAAAAGGGCCAACAAGCCCATAGCAACTCCAACATAGTTCAATTACAACTTAACATAACATAGACTAAGAAAAGATAGAGGGTTTAGAACTCTAGCCACCGCCTTCTCCACCTCGCTCCTCCTCCGGGCGCCCTTTTCGCTGCTCCTCCGGGGCGTTGTCGATGGGGTACGGAAGAGTGTGCATGCGCGTCGCAGTGGGGAAGATGTTGTTGTACTCCGTGAACCTGTTGTGGATGGTGAAAGCAATGAACTCGGAGCCACACTAAAACACCCGGCCGAGGAGGTAGAAGGCGTCGAATGTGTTGGTGAAGTGGGCAAGGAGAGCAACCACCACCCGATTTTGGATGACCTCCTCGACACGGAACATCGTTGGATATCCCCTTGGGAGGTGGTGGTAGCCGGACGCGAGGAAGAACTCGGTGAAGTTCCTTGCGGCCCTCATCCTTGATATCGCCCACACACGTAGTGTGCGATGAACATACACGCCGTTAGGGTAGAGCCTCTCCGGCATGGTGGGTGGCAAGCGGTAGCTTGGTCCGGTGTACTGCGTGGCTGAGGGATGTGCAGAAGACGGAGAAGGCGTCGAAGAGCAAGAGGGGAGATGGATGAGGGATGGCAGAGGCAGAGGGTGGCTTAAATAGCCGTAGTGCTACATGTTATTTGGCCGTGTGAATAGTTTGTGGCCATTTTGCATGATAAAAATAAAGGGAACAAAAAAATTGCACGCATGGCCAGTTGGCAGAGGCAGAAGAAAAAGAAGCTAATTGCACGTGTGGGAATCCGTGGTCATATATATTATATGAACAAAAAGAGACAATTTTTGAATAGTTTGTGGCCATTTTGCATGATAAAAATAAATTTGTCCCGTAAAAATTGGTCATTTGCTACGCAATGTCAACTGATTTCAAACGATGCAAAAATACAGAGCCAACATGTACAAAAACTAGAGCAAACGATGCAAAAATACAGAGCCAGCTCGTTGACAAAAAATAGAACTAATGATGAAAAAAACGACGCAATTCGACGGCCCAACCAGAGCTTGGTTTCCTTTTGGGCCCAATAACAACATTTTTTTTCACGGAGTCAGTGGTGGGCGAGCAGCCGAGCACAACCAATAGGATCGCCTCTCGTGAATCGCCCCACGATCCAACGGCGCGGAGCCGTCCTTGTGATCCAATGGCACAGAGCCTGCACAGAGCCAACCCACCTAGTTCCTTCTAGAAGGCTAGTTCTGAGGGTTGTCGCTTGGCGCGAGGGTATGATCGGACGGCTGACGTTGGGAGCTAGGGTTAGGCGAAACCCCGTGGGGTTTAGAGGGGTTTTGAGCAGGTCAACGGGGTTTTGATGGCTTTGACTGAGCATAACTAATTTAAAAAAAATCGAAAAAATATGAAACCTTCGTCATTTATCGTTTTATAAGACAAACTAACGAGGAAAAATACTAAACTTGTCTATGGTCATTTTCATGAAAAAACCTTAGCTGGCACGATCGAGGTCAAATGAGCATCATTAGTTGTAAGAAAATAAAAAAATAAAAAACATGTGCACAATCTTGTCTTATGTGACATGTTACCAACAAAAAATCATAAACTTGGTCTATGGTCATTTTTATGATAAAACCTTCACACATATGAGCTATCATGTACAAGATTTCATAGAGTTCAAGGAGAGGAGGTGGTGTTACTTTCTGTTTTTGAAAAATAAAAAAAATAAAAAAAATCACTAAAGCTTTATTTTAAAGTGAATAAGAAGGATCTGAAGTTAGTTTTCCATTTTCATATTTCAAAACGTGTTTTTAATAGTTTTTATATTAAAGCATATGTTTTCAAAATAAAATGTAAGAATATGAAGATTAATTCAAAAAATAGTGAGACTTCGAATCTACACTATGGAAAGTGAATATGTGTTAATAAAAAAACATTTGGCTCATTTAGAGTAGGTTAAAAAAATTGATTACAAATGGGCTGTTTACCCTAGCGTGGGAGCTCATTTGGAGCACATTTTCTCAAATTCAAATTTATTTGACCTCCTCTAAATCACTTCAAATTTTTCACACATGATCTCCTACACAAACATAGATAGTTTGCCAAGGTTTTACTTGTTTTTGCATTTTCTTGAATTTATACTGTCCAGGTTTGCCAAGGTTTACATGATCTCATTTGGAGCATGCATTTGATTTCCTACACAACATGTGTGATGATTGCAGCACCTAATATCATAGTTCACAACATCTAAACATAACTAACCATAGATTCAGGACAGACAAATATACCACATGCAAATTTAAGGACAGACAAATATAGATAGCATAACCAGATTACTAGCATAACCAAATTCAGTTCAAGAGACCATAACCAATGACATTCAGTTCAACACACCAAAAGTAACCCAACAGTTCAACAAACCAAACTAAAACTAACACATCATCACATCATCGATCACATCACGCCGGAGTCAGGGCCTTCGCGTGGACGGCATGCTTCCCCATGATCATGTAGTCCTCCCCGCGAATCGCCACATCCTCAGCATGAGACAGAAGGTGATGGAAGCGGCCATCCCTTGGCTTTTGCTTGGTGGTGCAGTAGGGGCAGTGCCACTTCTTGAACTTGCGGTTGTAGAAGGAACCAACTTCCTTGGCCTTGATCTTCTCCACCTCCTTGGCTGTGAAGGACGCGATGTTGCCCTTGTACACATCATCTCCAGAATCATACTACACACATGAATGAATTGCATTAGATTCATATACATCATGTCAAAGGAACTAAATGAACAAGGGATATGCTTACCTCATATTCAGAATCATCACTAAACTCCCCCTCGTACGGGTTGTAGTCGGCCAGCTTCCTCTTCCTCCCCCCAACCATCATTCTCCTGAATATACAATTACATCCATCACTAGTAGCCAATTGAAAATTGGTATGCACACATGAAACATTGATCATAGGGCTAATATACTCCCAATATCAGCAATGTTTTAGAAGTGGGTTTTTTAATTTTTGTGCCCCTTAGCTCTATGCATTCAAAAACCACATCCATCACTAGTATATCAATGTATTAGATTTGTACACACATTGATCAAAAAAACCCAATATGACATTCAAATAACACATTGATCATTGGTCGTGCACACATATTGAAGAACATAGCTAATATATCAAATTTATATACTAATGATTCAAAACCCCCAATATGACAAATTTACAGACATTGAATCAAAATTATAACTTCTTAATCAATGGATTCCATTTGGGCATATGAGATTCAAAACCCCAATCTGAGTAGCATTCAAAAACATCTAGCATTAAAAAACCCAATCTGTGAGCACTAAAAACAAATCTAATAAGCATCATAGCATTAAAAACCCCAATCTGTTCACAAGATCTAGCATTTTTTCAAGAAATTTATCCAAATCTAAAAACAAATCTAAAAACCCCAATCATGCAGCACCTAAAATCATAGTTCACAACATAGCATTTTTGCAACGAATTTATCCAACAAACCCTAGTCCAAAAAACCCCGTCACCCCAACCCATACCCTACAGAAAACCCCCGCCCATCCGTCAAACAAACTACTCTAACCATCTGAACTACCGTATGAATCAAAATAATATAACCAATGCAACTAGGGAGCAATTAACTCTACAAGCTAAGCAAGTGCAAATACCTGCTCCTCCCCGGCAGGCGGCGCAACGGGGGCATCTGGATTGACTGCCTCGCTCGACGCCTTCACCTTCTGCAGCGATGAGGCGGAGCCCGCCATATCCGCAGTGGTTGACGCCGCCTGATGAAGCTATGTACCTAGGGTAGGGTCATGGACCTGTCCAAGGTACCCTCCCCAAGGACATCTCTAGAAGAAACCACCTTTCAGTCGACCCGGAAGTGTTCTCGACGGACTCGAAGACACTCGACCATGAAGCCAACCACTCGACTGCCAGGAGACCTAAAGTCACTCTGCACGCAAACGGTCTGTCATTAAGTAGCTTTTATGGTCATCAAAGCACTTTATTTGTGGCGTTACCAGTAACGCCCAATCTTAATGTACTTTAAACCCTGCATAACTGAGGGCCGGAGGGGTCTGGCGGACTCTATATAAGCCACCCCCCTCCTCAGTGTAAAGGGTTCGCACCCTTGTAACTCATATACACATAATCCAGTCGACCGCCTCTGGGCTCCGAGACGTAGGGCTGTTACTTCCTCCGAGAAGGGCCTGAACTCGTAAACATCTTGCGTATACAACTACTCCATAGCTAGGATCTTGCCTCTCCATTCCTACCCCCCTATTCTACTGTCAGACTTAGAACCACGATAGTTGGCGCCCACCATGGGGCAGGTGTCTTAGTGACTTATTGGAGAAGTTGTGATTTTTTCCGATCTCCTTCACCATGGTTTCAGGCGGAGTTTTGGTTGAGGGCCGTGAGATCCGTCTCGGCGCGCTCACGTTCATCGCCGATGACTCCGCTTGGCTTCAGGAGGCTCCACTCGACATCGACACGCTCCCTGTCCATGGGGCGACGCACTTTTGCGCGTGCGTCCGCGGCGTCCTCCTGCGGCAACCGTCGACCCAGTATCAGTCGGCTCCTGTGTCGTCCTGCCTCCCAGTCTCCCGCCGGTGCAAGCGCTCTGGTCGGTCGAGGCTTCAGTAGTGGGTGAGGCACGCGGTGGCTCGCTAGTCGGCCACCCCCAAGTCGCGGCGATCGAGCCCGACGAATCTCTCTACGGCCTGTTCGACCTGTTGACTGGCTCCGCAGAGACTTCATCCGAGTGCAACAGCAGTGATCCAGTGGTGGAGGTTCTGATGGTTAATGGACCACGTAGTCCTCCAGGCTTTCCCCGCGCCAACGGAGGCGACGACGGAGGTGATCCGGCGCAGGTCCATGAAGAGTATCTCCCCGAGCCCCTCACTTCGCTGCAGAGGGAAGAACTTCGCCGCCGGAACATGGATGCACTACACACTCCTATCGTTGGAGAAACCCCCGAGGCTCGTGCCTTAGAGGACGCCGCTTGGCCAACTTGGCTGAGCGCACTCGACTGGAGAACCTCCAACGAGCACTCGACGAGCGTGCGTGGCAACGGGTTCCAGACTCCAGTCGACGTCAACTCTTTCCACCACCGACTCAGGTATATCGAACTCCGATTCAGAATCTAGCAGTTGCAGCCCGAATAGCAGAGTCGATTCAGCCTTCCCAGTCAGAGGCTGGCAGTGGCTTGTTACAGATCAGAGCATTACTCCGGGCAGCAGGAGATCGAAATTCAGCTGTATCACAGTCACGGAATAGGATTCACAGCTGATCCGTCGCTGCAAATAAAGTCCAGTCGGCCCATCGCCCAAGATCGCCCTCGAGGTGTGAGGAACATGGAGACCGGCGTGATCAGTACAAGAACCGTGAGCAGTATGATCACTGAGGGAGTCCTGGATTAGGGGGTGTCCGGATGGCTGGACTATGACCTTTGGCCGAACTCCCGGACTATGAAGATACAAGATTGAAGACTTTGTCCCCTGTCCGGATGGGACTTTCCTTGGCGTGGAAGGCAAGCTTGGCGATACGATATGAAGATCTCCTCCCATTGTAACCGACTCTGTGTAACCCTAGCCCTCTCCGGTGTCTATATAAACCGGAGAGTTCTTAGTCCGTAGGATGAACATCAATCATACCATAGGCTAGCTTCTAGGGTTTAGCCTCTCTGATCTCGTGGTAGATCAACTCTTGTACTACCCATATCATCAATATTAATCAAGCAGGAGTAGGGTTTTACCTCCATCGAGAGGGCCCGAACCTGGGTAAAAACATCGTGTCCCTTGTCTCCTGTTACCATCCGCCTAGACGCACAGTTCGGGACCCCCTACCCGAGATCCGCCGGTTTTGACACCGACATTGGTGCTTTCATTGAGAGTTCCTCTGTGTCGTCACCTTTAGGCCCGATGGCTTCTTTGATCATCAACCACGACACGGTCCAGGGTGAGACTTTCCTCCCCGGACAGATCTTCGTATTCGGCGGCTTCGCACTACGGGCCAATTCGCTTGGCCATCTGGAGCAGATCGAAAGCTACGCCCCTGGCCATCAGGTCAGGTTTGGAAGCTTAAACTACACGGCCGTCATCCACGGGGACTTGATCTTCGACGGATTTGAGCCACAGCCGAGCGCGCCACACTGTCACGATGGGCATGATTTAGCTCTGCCGCCGGACAGCGCCCAGAGTGCCGCTCAGGTGTCCGCTCCGACCATTAGCTCGGAGCCGACTGCGCTAGTCGGGGACAGACGGTTGGACGCCGCCCCAGGAGCCGCAATCTCTATGGCGATAGAGCCGAACACCGGTTTAGTCCTTTGCAAGGCTAGTGACTCCAAGGTGCCGGACTCCTGTCCGGACTCCGAACCTTCCGCACCCCTTCCGATCAAACCCAATTGGGCTCCGATCATGGAGTTCACTGCCGCAGATGTCTTTCAGCACTCGCCCTTCGGCGATATCCTGAGTTCACTAAACTCTCTCTCTCTTTGTCAGGAGAGCCCTGGCCGGACTATGGTCAGCAGGGTTGGGATGCGGACGATGAAGAAATTCGAAACCCACCCACCACCCACTTTGTAGCCATTGTCGACGATCTAACCGACATGCTCGACTTCGACTCCGAAGACATCGACGGTATGGATGCCGATGAAGGAGACGACCAAGAACCAGCACCTATAGAGCACTGGAAAGCCACCTCGTCATATGACATATACATGGTGGACACCCCCAAAGCAGGGGATGGCGATGAAAAAACGGAGGACGACCCCTCCAAGAAGCAACCCAACCGCCGACGTCAGCGGCGCCGCTCTAAATCCCGCCAAAGCAAAAACGGCGAGTCCGGCACCGAAGACGTCAACACCCAGGACAGTGCCGAAGACAACCCCCTCCAGCAGGATTCAACGCAGGAGGACGAAGGAGCCAGCCCTCATGAGAGAGCGGCAGACAGGGAGGTCGAGCACGACAATTATATGCCTCCCTCCGAAGACGAGGCAAGCCTCGACGACGATGAATTCATCGTGCCAAAGGATCCCGTTGAACAAGAGCGTTTCAAACACAGGCTTATGGCCACGATGAGCAGCCTCAAGAAAAAACAGCAACAGCTTAGAGCTGACCAAGATTTGCTAGCCGACAGATGGACTGAAGTCCTGGCGATCAAAGAGTATAAACTCGAACGCCCCTCCAACAGTTATCCAAAGCGCAGGCTGCTACCCCAACTAGAGGAGGAAGCAACTAAACCTACATCACCAGCGTACGATGCGCCCGATCGGCCACCCCGTGGCTGCGACAAAGAGGCCTTTCGGCCCTCAACCCATGCCGCACCCCGGCGCCGCTCCAAGAATACCAGAGCACGGGGAAACGCAACAGACCTACGAGACATATTGGAGGATAAGGCAAGGCAAACAAGATCGATCTACGGATCGCATGGCCACCCTACGTCACGTGACGATAACCGTCATGCCAGATACGATAAATACGGCCAGGCCGAATACAGCAGACAAAGCTCATCCGAGCTATGTCGCGATATAGCCCAGTACAGGGGCGCCGCACACCCACTATGCTTCACAGACGAAGTAATGGATCATCAAATCCCCGAGGGTTTTAAACCCGTAAACATCGAATCATACGATGGCACAACAGATCCCGCGGTATGGATCGAGGATTATCTCCTTCATATTCACATGGCCCGTGGTGATGATCTACACGCCATCAAATACCTCCGGCTCAAGCTTAAAGGACCAGCTCGGCATTGGCTTAACAGCCCGCCAGCAGAGTCAATTAGTTGCTGGGAGGACCTGGAATCCGCATTTCTCGACAACTTCCAGGGCACTTATGTGGGACCACCAGACGCCGATGACCTAAGCCACATAATCCAGCAGCCAGAGGAATCGTCTAGACAATTCTGGACACGGTTCCTAACTAAGAAAAATCAAATAGTCGACTGTCCGGATGCCGAGGCCCTTGCAGCCTTCAGGCACAACATCCGAGACGAATGGCTTGCCCGGCACCTAGGACAGGAAAATCCAAAATCTATGGCAGCCCTCACGACACTCATGACCCGCTTTTGCGCGAGAGAAGACAGCTGGCTAGCTTGTAGCAATAACATAACCAAGAGCCCTGGCAATTCGGATACCAAGGACAACAATGGCAGATCACGTCGCAACAAGCACAAGCGCCGCATTAACGGCGACAATACTGAGGATACGACAGTTAATGCCGGATTCAGAGGCTCATAACCCTGTCAGCGGAAGAAGCCATTCAAAATAAACCCTCCGGGCCCATCCAGTTTAGACCGGATACTCGATTGCTCGTGCCAGATACACGGCACCCCCGAACAACCAGCCAACCACACCAACAGGGATTGTTGGGTGTTCAAGCAGGCAGGCAAGTTGAGTGCCGAAACCAGAGACAAGGGGTTGCGTAGCGATGACGAGGAGGAGCCCCGGCCGCCGAACAACAGAGGACAGAAGGGCTTCCCCCCGCAAGTGCGGATGGTGAACATGATATACGCAACCCACATCCCGAAAAGGGAGCGGAAGCGTGCTCTCAAGGACGTCTATGCGTTGGAGCCAGTCACCCCAAAGTTCAACCCATGGTCCTCCTGCCCGATCACTTTTGATCGAAGGGACCACCCCACCAGCATCCGTCACGGCAGATTTGCCGCATTGGTCCTAGACCCAATCATTGATGGATTTCACCTCACTAGAGTCCTCATGGACGGGGGCAGCAGCCTGAACCTGCTTTATCATGATACAGTGCGAAAAATGGGTATAGATCCGTCAAGGATTAAACCCACAAAGACAACATTTAAAGGCGTCATACCAGGTGTAGAAGCCAGCTGTACAGGCTCGGTTACACTCGAAGTGGTCTTCGGATCCCCGGATAATTTCTGAAGCAAAGAGTTAATCTTCGACATAGTCCCATTCCGCAGTGGCTATCACGCCCTGCTTGGACGAACCGCATTCGCAAAATTCAATGTGGTGCTGCACTATGCATATCCCAAGCTCAAGATGTCAGGTCCTCGCGGAGTCATTATGGTAAATGGAAACACCGAACACTCTCTCCGAACGGAGGAGCACACAGCAGCCCTGGCGGCGGAAGTACAGAGCAGCCTCTCAAGGCAACTCTCCAATCCGGGTGTTAAACGTCCGGACAACGTCAAGCACGCCCGAAGCAACCTACAACAAAGCCGACTGGCACGTTCCGAGCAAGCATAGCAGTGCGGCCCCAACCCCAGCCCTCGCCAGATGGTGATATCGGTACCACGCGTACATAACTACACTTTGAAAATACCATGGGCATAAGGGGAGGGGCACAACTACGGCACGCCCAGAACGCGGCTCAACCGCACTTAGGGGCTCCCTATTCTGCCGTTTCCTTTTCTTTTTATATATTTTCAGGACCCAACTATTCGGAAGGCCTGTCCGGCAATACACTCACCAAACACACGATGCAACAGCCAGGGAGAGAACAAGCCGCGTCGAATGTCCAGGTGGTCTCTATAACAAGCTATATACCCGTTTTACTTAAATTCACGCAGCTTGCCCCTGGAGGGGGACATGTCAAATAATACCATCCCTTGCTTATCGCAATATTTGTATCGATCTGCTTTCATAGAAGCCCTTTTTAATAAACAATACATAGCTCTTATCTATTATTGTGTTCATCTATTTTATACAAATATGTTCAGTCATGACATTATGCAACCGTACACTTTGGTATGGCCAATACACCAGGGGCTTAAGCACCCCATAACATGGTGTGAGAAGACCGAACACTCTCATGAGTGCGGCACCCCGAACTTATAGCACTATATGCATCGGCTCTGAATCATGTCTTGGGTCAATAGTTGGGTTTGCCCGGCTCCCATATTTTGGTACCTTACGTTCCGCAATGTTGGCTAAGGTAGCGCTGGGAGAACTACTGCGATTCTGCCCCAGTTGAGCTGGGTTAACACCTCAGTAGAGAAAGCTAAAACTGATCGTCATGATAGTGCGAGAGACCGGTCGCTATTCGCGAGGTTTTTCAAGTCCCTAAAGACTTATGCCGCTTCGAGTGAGGAGCCGGATTTATCTGGCCTAGGCGTGGATAGCGCCCCGAACTCGGTCTTTCGAATACTAGGGGCTTCGCCAAAATTTAAAATTATAGAATTCTATGGCTAAGTGAGAGTGATAAAGCATTATAAGTCCGATGGCCTTGTTCGTTGTGCTGAGTGCCTCCCTAGACGGACCCAAGAATGGGAACAAGTGCGCTCAGGTTTATCCCGAACACCCCAGCACTCGTGGCATGGGGGCAGAAGCCGACGACTTGCATCTCTCAGATTTAATAAACGGTCGCACAGAAGGTAATATTTTAAATTAACAAGCGTTGCTTAGCGCATATGAACAAAGTTTTCAGCGTACAGGATAACAGATGCGAGTCTACTCAAAAATTACATCTTTGGAGCATTCACCCGCTATAAGGCGGGCACCCTTCAGGACGCCCTTATAATACATCTCGGGCGTGCGATACTCCTTGCCCGGCGGTGGCGCGTCCGTCAATAGCTTCTCAGCGTCCAGCTTGCCCTAGTGCACTTTAGCACGGGCGAGGGCCCGACGGGCACCTTCAATACAGATGGAGCGCTTGATGACTTCAATTCATGGACAAGCGTCCACCAGCCGTTGCACCAGACCGAAGTAACTCCGAGGCATGGCTTCTCTAGGCCACAGCCGAACTATGAGGCCCTTCATGGCCTGTTCAGCCACCTTGTGGAGCTCGACCAGCTACTTCAGCTGGCCGCTCAGGGGCACCGGCTGTCCGGCCTCAGCATATTGAGACCAGAACACCTTTTCCGTCGAGCTCCCCTCCTCAGCTCGGTAGAATGCGGCAGCATCAGACACACTACGGGGCAGATCAGCGAACGCTCCTGGAGAACTCCGGATTCGGGTAAGTAATAGATAATTCACTTTTATATGCTTGCTTTGCATAAAGAATGCCTTACCCGCCGCTATTTTCTTTATCGCCTCGATCTCCTGGAGGGCCTTATGGGCTTCGGCCTTAGCGGTTTTGGCACTCTCAAGAGCCAAGGCGAGCTCGGACTCTCGAGTCTTCGAGTCACGCTCCAAACTCTCGTGTTTTTCCACGAGAGCCTGGAGCTCTTGCCGCACCTCCGCCACCCACGCCTCCTGCTTCTCTCGCTTGGTACGCTCCAAGGCCACACTGTTTTCGGCCTTGGACACCGCTTCCTTCAGGGTCGCCACCTCGGTCGTGGCCCCTGCAACATGCGCGTTGGTCCTATCATTTTTTGCAACCAGGTATTTCTATATACATTTACATATGGTATTACAGACCGTCCTTGTCCTCCAGCTGCTTCTTGGCACGACCGAGCTTGTTCTCGGACCGCTCGAGGCTCTCCTTCACTGCATTGACCTCCGCGGTCAGTGCGGCAGAGGTCAGCAGCGCAGCGTGCATTCCCATATTGACACATTTATGTTAGACTCCTGCGTATATCTTTTTAGATCCTCGGCTAGGCTTTTCTTCCCGAACACCAAACTGAGCATCAGGGGCTACTGTCTATGTGGTAACATTTTTATATGTTTTGAATACATACCTCAAAGTCTGTTAACAGGCTTGTACAGGCTTCTGTCAGCCCGCTCTTGACGGACTGAACCTTCTGAATCACCGCACTCATAACAGTGCGGTGTTCCTCGTTGATGGAGGTGCCGTTAAGCGCCTCCAGCAAATCGTTCGGTGCCTCCGGTTGGACGGAGGCCGCCGGCGCCATAGGCGTGCCCTTCTTGTGAAGGCGCCGCCTACCGGTCTCTGGAACCGTTGATGGTTCCGGAGCAGTGTCCGGCCCAGGGCCGGACTTAGATCCCTCTGGGGCTTTACCCCCTTTGGGCCTGGAGTCCGGGAGGTCGCCTTACGGCGCCTCCAGGACCACATCCTCCTGGTTTAGTCCCTTTTGGGACTCCACCTCGGCGTCGTCCGCAGGGAGCGGGGAGGAAGCCGTCAGAAGTGAAGCACTATTCACATCTGACGAATCTAGGGAGCCGCTCGACGAATCGCCGAGCTGAGCCTTGGGCGGACTGCATGATTGAATTCGGCGTCAGAAAATACCGAATAATAGAGGAGCGCCATAAGTTATTGTAGTATCCGGACACTTACGGTTTTGCCAGGGGCTTGACCCTGGATGGCCATCCCTCGCCGCCGTCTTCGGCATTGGAGGCGTAGTCCGGTAGAAGGGTCTTCCCCTTCTTGGACCCTCCGGCCTCCCCAGTTGGGGCGGCCTTCCTTTTCTTTCCTCCCCCCGTTGGAGGGGGAGAGGCTTCTTCTTCTTGCTCCTCCTCGTCCTCAGAGGCGGAGGGTACTTCGGGGTTGTCAGGTGATGAATCCGACACCACCAGGCGCCGGGAGCTCTTTGGAGTCCCCGTGGCCTTCTTCTTGGCGTTCTTCTCCGGCACCACGTGAGGTGCCGGAACCAGCAGCCCCGTCAATCGGGCATCAGCTGGATATTCTGGTAAGGGAGCCGGACAGTTAACCTGCCCGGACTTCTTCAGCTAGGCCTGTCAAAGGTAAGGGAGTTTAGATCCCGCATAGAGTCAGACTATGAAAAACAAGAGTCGCGTAAAGGGTAGAATAGCTTACCTCGCTGGCCTGACGCCGTGAGCTGAATCCACGATCTTCGGTAGCGGATGCGGGGGCCTCAGCGCCCTTAAACAGCACCTTCCAGGCATCTTCATGCGTAGTGTCGAAGAGCTTGCTCAAGGTTTGGTGCTGTGCCAGATCAAACTCCCACAATTTGAAGGCCCGTTGTTGGCATGGGAGGATCCGGCGGATAAGCATGACCTGGACTA
Source organism: Triticum dicoccoides (assembly GCF_002162155.2). NCBI lineage: Eukaryota > Viridiplantae > Streptophyta > Magnoliopsida > Poales > Poaceae > Triticum > Triticum dicoccoides. The sequence continues at coordinate 316,116,620 of NC_041389.1, read as the reverse complement.
CGTTGACGAGCTTGAGATTCTTGTTCACTAGCTTTTGGACGCGGGTTTGAAGTCCGGTCAGCTCTTCCGAATCTCCCCACGTTAGGCCCGTCTCTTTCCAGGAAGTGAGCCATGTGGGGAAGCCGGTTCTGAATTCGGGGGCCGCCGCCCATTTGGGGTCGCGCGGCTCGGTCATGTAGAACCACCCCGATTGCCACCCTTTTATTGTCTCCACAAAGGAGCCCTCGAGCCATAGGACGTTGGCCATCCGGCCCACCATGGCACCTCCACACTCCGCTTGGCGGCCGCCCACTACCTTCGGCTTGACGTTAAAGGTCTTCAGCCATAAGCCGAAGTGGGGCTGGATGCAGAGGAAGGCCTCGCACACGACGATGAACGCCGAGATGTTGAGGATGAAGTTCGGGGCCAGATCGTGGAAGTCCAGGCCATAGTAGAACATGAGCCCCCGGACGAACGGGTGAAGAGGAAAGCCCAGTCCGCGGAGGAAATGGGGGAGAAAGACAACCCTCTCATGGGGCCTAGGGGTGGGGATGAGTTACCCCTCATCTAGAAGCCGGTGCGCGATGTCGTCAGACAAGTATCCGGCCTTCCTCAACTTTTTGATTTGCCCCTCCGTGACGGAGGAGGCCATCCATCTACCTCCCGCTCCGGACATGATTGGAGAAGGTTGAGGTGGGAAGTGCGGACTTGGGCGTTGGAGCTCGAGTGCACGGGGATGGATAAGCAAATGAGGAAGAAGGCATAAATGGAAAGGGTAGATCGTTATCCCCTTATATGGGCGGCCGAAACTACAAGCCCCCACCAGCCTAATAAAACTCGCTTATCTCCCAAGCACCACGGTTAATGGCGCGGTTGGGTTACCCACGCCCGTATTGATGAGAATCCCGGAATAAGGGGACACGATCTCTGCTTTGACAAGACGTGCCAAGGAAACTGCCTCGCTAAACACGCTGAGGTGGAATAGTAAAATGATTCGAATAAAGGCTTGGCCGTGGCGTCATGTCACGCTGCGGAATACGTCAGCAGATTAGATTGGTGCAGATATTATTCTCTCTACGATGGTATGTGGAACTTATTTTGCAGAGCCGGACACTATCCTTGTGTTCAACATATTCTATGAAGTATTCGGAGGAGGAACCCGCCTTGCAATGCCGAAGACAATTTGCGCGTCGGACTCGTCGTCATTGAAGCCTGGTTTAGGGGCTACTGAGGGAGTCCTGGATTAGGGGGTGTCCGGATGGCTGGACTATGACCTTTGGCCGAACTTCCGGACTATGAAGATACAAGATTGAAGACTTTGTCCCGTGTCCGGATGGGACTTTCCTTGGCGTGGAAGGCAAGCTTGGCGATACGATATGAAGATCTCCTCCCATTGTAACCGACTCTGTGTAACCCTAGCCCTCTCCGGTGTCTATATAAACCGGAGAGTTTTTAGTCCGTAGGACGAACATCAATCATACCATAGGCTAGCTTCTAGGGTTTAGCCTCTCTGATCTCGTGGTAGATCAACTCTTGTACTACCCATATCATCAATATTAATCAAGCAGGAGTAGGGTTTTACCTCCATCGAGAGGGCTCGAACCTGGGTAAAAACATCGTGTCCCTTGTCTCCTGTTACCATCCGCCTAGACGCACAGTTCGGGACCCCCTACCAGAGATGGATCACATTGCATCACACGGTAGAGAATGTATCTGATCACCAGGCAGTCTTTGCCTTCAAGGAAGCCATTAAGTACAGAGAGCTAAACCTAAAATTTGGTCAAACCAGAGACATGTCTCTGAGTCGAATAATGGAGATTGCCACCAAGTATTCCAATGGTGAAGAAGAGGATCGGCTTCGGAGTGGCAAACACAAGTCAGTCGCCCACGAAACCGGAGGAGGGAACTCCAGTCGGAAGCATAAGCGGAAAGCCAAGCCAGCTGCTCCTGGAGAAGCCTTGGCCGTGACTCAAGGAAAGTTTAAAGGGAAGCCCAAAGGGTCTTGGAACCCTAAGAAGGTGAAGGACATGGAAGGGAATGACGTGATGGATTTGCCGTGCTACATTCACACGAAGAAAGACGAGGAGGGTAAATTCATTTACCCGAAACATACCACTCGACAGTGTCGGCTCTTGATCCAGCAATTCTAGGGAAAACAGCCCAAAGATAAGGAAAAGGAGTCGGACAAAGTTGAAGACAAAGAAGATAGTGATGATGGATATCCCAGGTCAATTCCACCCTAATGATTTTTGCTGATGTTGAAAGCAAAAGTCGATTGAAAGTTATCAACCAAGAGGTGAATATGGTTGCTCCGGTGACACCCAGTTACCTGAAATGGTCTCAGACTTCCATCACATTCGACCAGTCCGATCATCCGACACACATAGCCACCCCTGGGAGGCAAGCTTTGGTGGTTGACCCAGTCGTCGAAGGCACTCGACCGACTAAAGTTTTGATGGATGGTGGCAGTGGCCTGAATATATTGTATGCAGAGACGTTGAAAGGGATGGGCATTCCGATGTCCAGACTCAGTACCAGCAACATGAGTTTCCATGGAGTCATTCCTGGAAAGAAGGCTGAGTCACTCGGCCAAATTGCTCTTGATGTGGTTTTCGGTGATTCCAAGAATTACCGCAAAGAAAAGTTGACGTTTGAAGTTGTGGATTTCCAAAGTGCTTATCACGCTATTTTGGGCAGGCCAGCTTATGCACGTTTCATGGCTCGACCATGTTATGTGTACCTCAAATTGAAGATGCCTGGTCCCAAAGGTGTGATCACTATTACTGGCAATCGGAAGAAGGCGGAAGAGTGCTTTAAGAAAGGCTCAAAGATCGCCGATGCTCAGATGGCAGTGGTAGAGCTGCAGGAATACCAGAAAACTGCAGACCCGAGTGATTTGTTGCGAGCCAAGAAGCCCGCTTCGGAATCAGCATTTTAGTCATCTAATGAGACAAAACTGATTCACATTCACTCGACTGACCCCAGTGCTGCTCCGACTCATATCTCTACAACACTCGACTCCAAATAGGAAGAAGCGCTCATCCAGTTCCTCCGTGAGAACTGGGACATCTTCGCATGGAAGCCTTCTAACATGCTGGGTGTTCCCAGGGGGCTGGCTGAGCATCGTCTACGAGTCGACTCAAAAGTGAAACTTGTCAAGGAACATGTTCGACGGTCCGCCGTCTAGAAGAGAAAGGCCATTGGTGAGGAGCTGGCTCGGCTCTTAGCAGCGGAGTTTATCCGAGAGATTTACCACTCCGAGTGGCTCGCCAATGTTGTCATGGTCCTCAAGAAGGACAAGTCACTTTGCATGTGCATTGACTTCAAACATATCAATTGGGCCTGCTCGAAAGATCATTTTCCTCTCCCCCGCATCAACCAAATAGTCGACTCGACTGCGGGATGTGAGCGCCTGTCTTTTTTAGACGCCTATTCCGGTTACCATCAGATCCGTCTGTATGGACCCGACGAGATCAAAACAGCTTTCATCACTCCATTCGGGTGCTTCTGTTATGTCACCATGCCATTCGGCCTCAAGAATGCCGGAGCCACGTTCATGAGGATGATTCAGAAGTGTTTGCTCTCTCAAATCAGTCGGAATGTGGAAGCATACATGGATGATATTGTGGTCAAATCATGGAAGGGTTCCGATCTGCTGATTGACCTTGCTGAAACATTTGCCAACCTTAGGAGGTATGATATCAAGCTTAATCCATCAAAGTGCACATTCGGAGTTCCTGGCGGAAAGTTACTCGGTTTTCTCGTTTCAGAATGAGGAATCGATGCCAACCCAGAAAAAGTTGGTACTATACTCCGAATGAAACGCCCTGTGCATGTGCACGATGTCCAGAAGCTTACTGGATGCTTGGCCGCTTTAAGTCGATTCATCTCTCGTCTCGGTGAAAAGGCATTGCCTCTTTACCGACTGATGAAGAAGTCAGACAAGTTCGAGTGGACTCCCGAAGCTGATGCAGCGTTTGTAGAGCTAAAAGCCCTGCTCTCCACCCAGCCGGTGCTTGCTGCCCCAATCAGCAAAGAGCCTTTGCTGCTTTACATTGCAGCCATAGGACAAGTCGTCAGAATAGTACTTACGGTCGAGAGGGAAGAAGAAGGAAAAGCCTTTAAAGTTCAGTGCCCAGTATATTATCTTTCTGAAGTTTTGACCCCATCAAAGCAAAGATACCCTCATTATCAGAAGCTTGTATATGGGATTTATATGACCACGAAGAAGGTTGCTCATTACTTCTCTGACCATTCCATTACAGTCGTCAGCGACACCCCATTGTCAGATATTCTGCACAATAGAGATGCAACTGGTCAAGTGGCAAAATGGGCGATTGAACTCCTTCCCCTTGATATCAAGTTTGAGGCAAAGAAAGTCATCAAGTCCCAAGCAATAGCAGATTTCATCGCCGAGTGGATTGAACAGCAACTGCCGACTCAAGTTCTCTCGGAGCACTAGACCATGCTCTTTGATGGCTCTAAGATGCTGAATGGTTTCGGTGTTGGGGT
>NC_041389.1:316078358-316111812 GCF_002162155.2 Triticum dicoccoides | reverse complement strand
CTTTTGTATGGGTTGCGTATGGCCATTTCACTCGGCGTCCGTCGCCTCATGGTCTATGGCAACTCAGATTTGGTGGTTAACCAAGTGATGAAGGAGTGGGATGTCAGAAGTCCAGCCATGACTGGTTACTGCAATGCAGTGAGAAAGCTGGAGAAGAAATTCGAGGGGTTAGATCTTCATCATATACCCCGACTGAAAAATCAAGCGGCTGATGATTTGGCAAAAATAGGTTCCATGAGAGAAGCCATTCCCAGTAATGTGTTTTTGGAGCACATCCACACACCATCAGTTCAAGAGGATCCTTTCACCAAAGAATCCCCACAGCCAAAAAGTGTCACGGATCCGACTAAAGTTGAGATCCCAGCTGTGGTCGACCTGATCATGGAAGTTTTGGTCATCACCCCCTACTGGACAGTGTCATACATCGCGTATATCCTAAGGAAAGAGCTCCCGGAGAACGAAGAAGAGGCTCAACAGATCGTCCGTCGATCCAAGACCTTTACTGTGATAAAGGGACAGTTGTACAGGGAAAGCGTGACTGGAGTCAGCCAGAAATGTATAACACCAGAAGAAGGTCAGATAATTCTTGACGATATCCACTCGGGGACCTGTGGTCATCATGCGTCCTCTCGGACCATTGTGGCTAAAGCATACCGAGCGGGATTTTACTGGCCAAGAGCAAATGAAATGGCGAAGGAGATAGTCGACAAGTGTGAAGGATGTCAGTTCTATTCCAATATGTCACACAAGCCCGCCTCAGCCTTGAAGACCATTCCACTCGTCTGGCCCATTGCTGTTTGGGGGTTGGATATGGTTGGACCACTGAGAACTGGCAGGAGCGGCTTCACTCACTTGCTAGTGGCAGTCGACAAATTTACTAAATCGATTGAAGCTAAACCTATCAAGAATCTCGATGCTTGCACTGCTATCAGTTTTGTCAGAGAGTTGATATTCAGATATGGAGTTCCGCATAGCAACATCACTGATAATGGGTCGAACTTCGATTCCGACAAGTTCAAAGCCTTTTGCGCCTCTCAAGGCACACGAGTCGACTACGCTTCAGTCGCTCACCCCTAGTCGAATGGACAATCGGAACGAGCAAACGGTCTAATTCTCAAAGGACTGAAACCCCGGTTGATGCGTGATCTCAAGCACGCAGCAGGCACGTGGGTCGACAAACTTCCATCAGTTGTTTGGGGATTGAGGACCACTCCTAATCGGTCGACTGGGCGAACTCCATTCTTTCTGGTCTATGGAGCTGAAGCAATTCTGCCGAGTGACCTGCTTCACGATGCACCCCGAGTCAAGCTCTACTCCGAAGATGAAGCAGAACAAGCCCGGCAGGATGCAGTCGACCTCCTAGAAGAGGAAAGAGAGATGGCCTTGATCCGCTCGACTATCTATCAGCAAGACTTGCGTCGATTCCATGCTAGAAATGTGAAGAGTCGAGCCTTCCAAGAAGGAGATTTGATCCTCCGAGTGGATCAACAGAAGCCACACAAGCTCGCTCCTACTTGGGAAGGCCCCTTCATCGTCACCAAAGTTCTCCACAATGGAGCATACCGTTTGTACAATATCGATCGCCAGATTAATGAGCCACGAGCTTGGAATGCGGAGCTGCTCCGCCCCTTTTATACTTAAGTACTCACTCAGATGAGATGTAATAAAAAGTACCTCTGTAGTTTGTTTATCAAAGACAAGAGTGTTATAATTTCCCCAGTGATTGTTTTTGCTTTTGTTTACATGAGAAATCCCCCAGTGGGTGGCTTAGCTGCGAATCCGTTTCGCCTAAGTTTGTAAAAAAATCCAACGAGTGACGAGCAAGCCTCTCACTCGGGGGCTTAGCTGCGAATCCGTTTCGCCTAAGTATTTGAAAATCCTGCCGAGTGACGAGCAAGCCTCTCACTCGGGAGCTTAGCTGCGAATCCGTTTCGCCTAAGTATTTAAAAATCCTACCGAGTGGAGAGCAAACCTCCCACTCGGGGGCTTAGCTACAGTCCAGTACTCGTCTAAATATTTAAAAATCCTACCGAGTGGAGAGCAAACCTCCCACTCGGGGGCTTAGCTGCAGTCCAGTACTCGCCTAAGCATTTAAAAAATCCTACCGAGTGGAGAGCAAACCTCCCACTCGGGGGCTTAGCTACAGTCCAATACTCGCCTAAGTATTTGAAAATCCTACCGAGTGGAGAGCAACCCTCCCACTCGGAGGCTTAGTTGTAGTCCAGTACTCGCCTAAGTATTTAAAAATCCTACCGAGTGATGAGCAAGCCTCTCACTCGGAGGCTTAGCTGCAGTCCAGTACTCACCTAAGTATTTAGTCCATTCCGAACCGCAAGGACGACGAAGTGCAGGTCGACTGCTACCTTCTCCTTCAGAGCTACGCCGCAAATACAATGTGTGCTCTACAAGGACGACGAGGTGCAGGTCGACTGCTACCTTCTCCCTCGGAGCTACGCCACAAATACAACGTGCGCTTTGCAAGGACGACGAGGTGCAGGTTGACTGCTACCTTCTCCCTCGGAGCTACGCCACAAATACAACGTGTGCTCTACAAGGACGACGAGGTGCAGGTCGACTGCTACCTTCTCCTTCGGAGCTACGCCCCAAATACAATGTGCGCTCTGCAAGGACTACGAGGTGCAGGTTGACTGCCACCTTCTCCTTCGGAGCTACGTCACAAATACAATGTGCGCTCAATCCCGATCCGCAAGGATGCAGGTCGACTGCAATCTGTGCTCCATCCCTACCTGCAAGAGCGATGAAGCACACGACGACTGGATTTTCCACCTTAGAGCCGCGTCTCAAGCACTAAAGTATATTCCGAGTGAAGAACCAAGTTCGCTCGAAGGCAAATGCAAACATATTCAACGATAAGCCAAGTTTAGATAACATCCTATGGATTCAGAAGTGCTCAGGCGTCAAGCCTGTAAAAGTTTATCGGTTACAAAACCACTCGGCATTCCGAGACAAATTTAAGGCGAAGCATAGAAGTTTTTTACTCCTCAGGTGGAGGACTGGAGGGTGCGACAAACTGGTCCAAGTCAATTCCGTCAGCAATCCGAGTGGCAGCAGCAATAAAGGTCTCCATGAAAGACTGGAAGTCGTGCTTCTTGGTATTGGCCACTTTGATGGACGCCAACTTGTCCTCTCGCGCATCCTTGCAGTGAACACGGACCAGGGACAGAGCAACATCAGCACCGCACCTGGCAGAAGACTTCTTCCATTCTTGCACTCGACCTAGAACTTCATTCAGTCGAGTCATTAGAGACTCGAGGTCATTTTGAAGCGTCTCTCCCGGCCAGAGTGTCGTGTCGATTCGCGATGCCGCAACCTTCAGTCGAGCAAGGTAGTCAACAACTCCAGCAACACGAGACTCCAGTCGGAGCATGTTCATAGCGGCTTCATCCTTCACAGGAGAGTTAATGGGGTCCAAGCTTGTCTCCACTTGACTGGTCTCCTCCTCGAAGTTTTGACAGAATTCTGTAAACACAATTCGAAGTTAAGCCAACAGTTCTATGATGAATCGACGATAACAAGTCAGTCGGATAGAAGAGATTACCTTCAAGCATGATGAATAACTTCTTGGCGAGCCCTCCCAGATAAGCCTCCAGATCGTTCTTCTTCCCCGCCAGTTCGCTAGCCTTGTCACTCATTCTTCAGACGGCTGACCTCCTTGTTGGCCGCGTTGAGAGCAGCTTTCAGATTGGTGTTCTCCTCTTCAAGTTTACCGACTGAATCCAGTTTTTCTTCCACAAGTTTCGTTTTATCCAAAGCCGCCTTCTGCGCCTCGGCGAGGTCATGGTCCTTCTTCTTTAGAGCCTCCTTCATTTTATCTGCAAAGTGACAATGAGATCAGAATCAGGAATGGGCAGAAAGATAAAGACAGTGGTCAAGATTCTCACCAACCATACCTTTTGCTTCATCTTTCGCCTTCTTAAAGTTCTCCTGGACAAGCTTCAAGTCAAGGTCGAGCTGGATATGCTTGTTTTCCAATTCAATATAGCGAGCCACAAGCTCGCAAGATTTCTGCGAAGGGTCAATCGACAGACATCAAAGATAGGTTGCTTCCGAGTGATTAAAAGAAAAGTCATAACATTTCTAAGACCATAGCCGAATCAAAATATTCAATAGTAGTCTCGGGGACTACACCCAGTGGGTGCACTCAACGTGCCCCCACTGGTTCTTCCGACATGGTCCGATCAGTCGAAAGAAAGAGACAAAGAGGTTATGATCCTAAAACTATAGCACTATAGCTAACTGCCAGCAGTCAGCCATGGTCTCATCATGATCTACAAAAAAAACACAGGTTCTTCAGACCTTAGTCGACTGCCAGTAGTCGACCATGGTCTCGGGGACTACACCCAGTGGGTGCACTCAACGTTCCCCCACTGGTTCCAAGATTCCATTCAACATGGTCCGACCAGACCGAGTGAAGAAGTTAGAGTGAATAAATTCAAAATGCAAAGACTACAGTCGACTGCCAGCAGTCCACCATAGTCTCGGGGACTACACCCAGTGGGTGCACTCAGCATGCCCCCACCAATCCAAAAGTTCAATCGACACACCCAGTGGGTGTACAGATACAAAGATCTTCGGAAAGAAAATCTTCAAATAGCGGTGACCAACTAACCTGGACGTTGCTCTGAAGGGCTGAGCTAGCATCATAGGCCGCTTGGCTGGCTTCCCAGATCGCCTTCACCTGCTCCATCATGATCCCCGCCTGGCGTATAGCCTCCTTAGCAGCACCCGCTTGGTCCTCTGGTACGTGGTGTGTGGCGAAAAGGGAAGGCGGGTCAGCAGTCGACGACGAAGGTCGAGCACTCGTCAGCGGCACAGCGAAGGACACGGAAGTCCGAGTGATGTTGCCACCCTCCTGAACCAGCGTCTCAAGCACTGATGCAACCTGAGCAGTCTTGCCAGCCGGCGCCTTTCTATTCCCCCTCGGCCTCAGTGGAGCCTCGTCATCATCATCAGGGAGATCAATGACATGAGGAGGAGCTTCAGAAAAAGTCCAAAGTTAAAATCGAAAATCCAATCGACCAAAAGTAAAACTACAAAGATCATACCAAGGTTGGAGGTGGCAGCATCTTCCATTTCCTGGTCTTCGTTCTTGGTGGAGGTCTCGGAGGTAGTAGCACTGCAGATTTCAGAAACCAGTCGGTTAGCCAATGAGTCGACCAAAAGTCTGTTCATGCTAAACGAGAAAACACAAGTTCTGCTGTTACCCGGAGATGGTGGGAATGGTCATTCTCATCTTCGGCAAGGCCTTCGGTGGCTTTGATGACGCCGCTCGTGGATGCTTTGGTGCTTTTTCAGTTGGCGCCGGAGAAGCCGCCCGAGGACGTTTGGACGACTGCCCAACAGGCGCAGTCGCTTTGCCACGCTTGCTCACGGGGTCGTGGGTGAGCTTGGATCGCCTTTCCATGTGAGGAGGATCGACTTCCTCCTCCTCCTCTTCACTGGAGCCGTCATCATCCTCCTCCCTCTCACCATCAGATTGCCACTCCTCCTCACTTTCGCCTCCGCTCGCCTCCTCCTCCTCGGCCTGTTCTTGCGCCCCGTTGGGCATTGAGTACATCTCAGTGGTGGCCTAGAAGATAACAAACAAGACAAAAGTCAGTCGACTAATTTTAAGCAAACAGAATGAAGAAAGCAGGATCACAATCAGATATGCAGAATTGGACCTGGTCTACTTCATATGATTGGTCGAGTGGAGGAATCCTCCTGGCTCCTCGGGGGTTGTCTTTGTTCCCTGTGATGCTCGCCAGCCACCTCTCCAGCGTGGCATCCTCGACCTCCTCCGGGTGGATCCGAGTGGTGTCCTTAGTGCTAGAATACAACCACATCGGATTATCTCGAGCTTGAAGCGGCTGGATGCGTCATCGGAGGAAGACCTCCAAGAGGTCCATGCCGGTCACCCCGTCACGGATAAGCTGGACAACACGTTTGACCAGCACCTTAACCTGCGCCTTCTCTTCCGGGATCACCTTCAAAGAGGAAGGCTTCCTCACTCGGTCCATGGAAAAAGGAAGGAGTCCGGTCGACTGCCCTGGCGTCGGCTGGTCTTTGTAGTAGAACCAGGTCGACTGCCATCCATGGACCGAGTCGGGTAGGATCATGGCCGGAAAAGAACTTTTCCCCCTCATTTGAACCCCAACACCCCCACACATCTGAATCACTTGTGTTCTCTCATCACTCGGATTGGCCTTTTTCACCGTCTGGGAGCGACATGTGAAAATGTGCTTGAAAAGAACCAAATGAGGCCGACAACCCAGGAAATTCTCTCACCAAGATATGAAAGCAGCAAGGTACACGATGGTGTTGGGTGTGAAGTGGTGGAGTTGCGCCCCAAAGAAATTCAGAAATCCCCGAAAGAAAGGGTAAGGCGGCAAAGAAAACCCACGGTCGACATGGGTGGCCAAGAGAATGACCTCACCGTCTTGAGGCTGCGACTCAGACTCCTTCCCCGGGAGCCGCACCGATCCATGGGGGATCAGCCCCCCATTGGCCAGGTCGTCAAGGTCTTCTTGACGAATCGTCGAGCGGATCCAGTCACCCTGGATCCAGACCTGCGGCAGGCCGGCCCTCGATGAAGATCCGCCCCGACTGGTCGCCCTTCCCTTCGCCTTCGCCGTCGCTTTCTTTGCCCGCTCCAGGGCCGCCATCTTCTCTTTCACCATCATCATCGGCGAGACGTGCATAGAGCAGCGGCACTGAGACTGAAGCGAACGCGGCGGATAAGTCTAAGGAAGAGAGGAGGAAATGAGAACGCACTGTTCAAAAACCCCCGTCCGGGGCTTTATATGAGGTTACTTCCGAGTGACTGACTTGTAGGCCCAGGCGATCCTGTCAAATCCCGCAATAGTCGCGCGCGCGATACGTGGCGAAAAAGGTGGCATGGAGATCGAGGCGTCCCTGCCTTATCCCATCTGATTACTGCGGCCTCCTCCGCCCCGCGCGCTTCCCAAAGTTCGAATCCCGCTAAATCCGCGAGCTGCAGAGCAAGTCGTCAGACGGAAGATTTCCTCCGCTCTGTCGTTCGGAGGTCTCCAAGTAAAGAAATTCACTCGACGGATACAAAGAATGGATCAAGGCGACTGAAAAATAAGTTGATGTCGTCACCTAAGTTCATTGATCCAGAACAAGACATACTCATAGCACGAAAATGGGTCGGAAGTGTGTTCAACTCCTTCCCCACTCAAACCTCGATCCATTCGGGGGCTAATGATGAAGCTATGTACCTAGGGTAGGGTCATGGACCTGTCCAAGGTACCCTCCCCAAGGACATCTCTAGAAGAAACCACCTTTCAGTTGACCCGGAAGTGTTCCACTCGACAGACTCGAAGACACTCGACCATGAAGCCAACCACTCAACTGCTAGGAGAGCTAAAGTCACTCTGCACGCAAACAGTATGTATTAAGTAGCTTTTATGGTCATCATAGCACTTTATTTGTGGCGTTACCAGTAATGCCCGATCTTACTGTACTTTAAACCCTGCATAACTGAGGGCCGGTGGGGTCTGGCGGACTCTATATAAGCCACCCCCTCCTCAGTGAAATGGTTCGCACCCTTGTAACTCATATACACATAATCCAGTCGACCGCCTCCGGGCTCCGAGACGTAGGGTTGGTACTTCCTCCGATAAGGGCCTGAACTCATAAACATCTTGCGTATACAACTACTCCATAGCAAGGATCTTGCCTCTCCTTTCCTACCCCCCCTATTCTACTGTCAGACTTAGAACCACGACACCGCCGACATCCGTGATGGCCGCACCTGGACCTTGCTGCTCCACCACATCTCCGGCCGCTGCGCCGGCATCGTGTCACACTCTGATTTTCATGCCACTACACTTAAGCTAACAATCATGATAAAATGTGGTTTGACAAAAACTTTTGAGTGTTTTGGACCTTGCCTTGATTGGTTTTTGTCTGTTGTTTGCAAGTGCTCTAAAAATAAAATAAATCCTCCAACTCTTATATTCCTTCTCCTTGATCCAAAAACCTTTCCCAATGATCATGCCATGTGTATAGGACATAAAAATATTTCTTGCAAAAATAATTTGGCCAAATAGTATTTTCAAAAATTAGTTTTTCAAAAACTCGTGAATTGAGGTTTGCACTGCAAGTACTTAATTAAGGGCGGTAAAAATCTTTCCAAAAATATATTTGACTCCTATTAGATATAGGATACCCAGAAACCACAAAAATATAATTTTAAAAGTTATTTTCCTATTTTATTTAAAAGCTTTTTCTTAAGGCTAGAAATGATCTTTAATAGGGAAAAATTATTTTATTGTTTAAAAAAATATTTGACAAAAATCAAGGAAACTCAGTGGGCATATATTTCCCATATATAAGAGTTTCAACACATGGTCATGTTCAAAATATTGGACAAAACCTCCCAAAACCATTTCTGCCCATTTCAAGGGTTTGAAATATTTCTACAGGAAATATTTTCATAAAATTCCAAGGAAAATCCAGCAAGTCACAAATGCATATTGTGATCACCTTGCAAAGCCTCATGTCAATCAAGGTCATTTTGGTTCACCAGAATGCCCCAAAACCATCTCTGACCAGAATCAAATTTGAACAACTTTGTACTACCAACTTTCTCTCCTTGACCCCAACTTTTGTGAGCATGTTCACATGACCAAATGAGGCCACTACACCAAGTGGTTCATCAAGGGGAAGTGATTTTCTCAACTAGATCTACACAAGTTCTTTTCTGCTAATTTCTAGGGTTTACAAAAGTTACATTGGCAACTTTGCCCAAATAAGCTCCAAATTGGAGGAAGGCCCTAATTGTATGTGTCATTTCACCCTATGGAGTCTCATGGCAGATGGAAATCATCTACTTGCCCAAACCATTATCAAACACCTTCTGACACTTTACCAAAATGACATTTTTGACCTCTTCCACTAATCTCCATGGGCTCAACTTTGTACCACAACTGTTCCTGACCATATCCTACCTCCAGTAACTCTCCCCTGGCCATTGCTCAATGATTAAGGGGTGAAACACCCCCATTTACCTCCCTGGACAGCAACTTCTCTCTCTCCCTCAACTTCCCTCCTCACTCAAGTGGCTCCCCAGGGCATCCAAGGCCATATCCCACTTCTTTACTTCCCCCTAGAGCTACCAGACACCTTGGCCGTGACCACATTGCATAGAAAATGGCCATGCCGGCCATTTGGGCGCTCTGGAGCATGCTACAGTGCGCTCCCGCACTGTAGCCGCCCTCTTCCAACCGCCTCCGGCTACCTCGGGCCTCCCCAGCACGCCTGATGATGCGCCTCGACGTCTACGACACGCCATGCCTCTGTCCCCCTCCTTCTTTTCCCTCCTCTCGCCCCAGCTCGCATGCGCGCCGGCCGCCCAAGAGCTCCAATGAGCAAACTCACACGCGTGATGCTCTGGCCCTTCCCCGCTATCTCTCTTCTCTCCCCTCGCCCTAGACCAACCCCACAAGCACCCTAGACACGCCCATGCGCGTGCCCATGGCTTGCAGCGACGGCAACAGCCTCGCCGGCGCATGAGCTCATGGTGCACCATTGCCCCACCATAAAAGGCCACCCCGAGCCTTCTCTGGCCTCGGTTCACTCCCTCTTTCCCCCAGCAACCTCCTCGAGCAGCCCGATCCTCCTCCTGCACCTTCCTTCTCCTCCTACCACCGCACGGCCGCCGCTTCGGCTCGCTCAAATTCGAGCAACACCGAGCTCACCTCCCTCCCTTTCCTTCACACAAAGGCTCCACGTGGTCCAGCAAACCTCCCCACCTCCTCGAACCGTCACGGGATGCTCGAACGCCGAGAGCCACGGATGGCCGATGACCTCCCCCGCTACCGTCAAAGTTGCGATCACCTCAGCCCCCTCCGGCGGCGTGACCTGCAGCAGCGGATGCGCCGCTCCACGCTGAGCTCGCCCATAGGCAGAGCACCACGGGAGACGGCCGGAGGCGCCGGCTATCGCTGGACGAGCGCCGGCGTGCGCTTTGCCTCCCCTACTCTGCCTCGAGCGGAAGGTAGAGGACAACCGCCCCGCCAGCTGGCAGGGGGCCGCCTGTCAGAGCCAGAGGCGACCGAGCCGTCCCACCAGTCGGGTTAAGTGGAAACGGCTTTGGTTCAATCCGCTTGCCCCACTGGGTGGCGCCTTCCCCCAGTACGCCTTCGGCGTCACCACCTCTGCCCGCGCAGCCGAGCCGCTGGGCCAGCCCACGGTCTATTTGTCGCCATGTGCGCAGGATAAGCTTAAAGCTAAAATCCATAAATAATTTGATGATTTAAAAATCCATAAATAATTCAAATTAACTCCAAATTTGAAAATCCATAAATAATTCAAATTAACTCCAAATTTGATGATTCAAATTTCTAGTAGTTTCTAAAATCATGCCCTACCACATGGTGCTATCGTCACATTTTTACATAAGCATTTCCTTCACAAATATTTATCAAATCCTATTTTTCCTATTTCTGTGGTGAACTTTAGAAAATCACAGAGAGCTCAAAATTGATCCAAATGCCATGATTCAAATTCCTAGATGCTTCTAAGTTCATAACTTAGTTTATGAACATTTTTCTTAATACTTTCTGTACCCCACAAAATAATGAGCCATTTATTCATATTTGTCAACTTTGCCAATTATAGGAAAATCATTTGAACTCCAAATCCAGTAAAACCAACTCCGAGAGGCTTCTAAAATCATGATTTGTTAAATGGGTGCCTTTGATCATTTTTCAATATAATGTTTCTGTGCACTTCTTGCAAATCCATAAACCCCTTGATTCCATCATATCAAAATGTTTAGAAATATCCATTGATCCACTTCCAATGAAATCACCTTGGTCATTCCTCATATGACCAGAGGTATCCTAGAAAAGTCCAACTCACATTTTTAGAGCACTTTTATTTTTTTGCCTTGTCGTGTTGCTTATTATGGTTGTTTTCGAAGATAGTTGACGAAGTAGACGAAATGCTCGGAGTTGGACCAGAGATATTTGAAGACCTCAAAGACTTTGTTAAAACAGGCAAGCAGCCCTTTCACCATGTCTATGAAACCCTTTTTATGCATGTCATATAGCACCATATTGTTGTGGAAACGGAATCATGATGAGGTGGTAACCACTTTGATGGTTTGCCACCGTACTTCCTCGTTGATACTTGCATTGTGCATGAACCTACCTTCTTATGAGGGTTATGCCGGTGGGGGTAGATAGGATGCTAAAGTAGTGCTACGCAAAAAGGGACGGGAATATGCATGGTGATGGAGACAAAGTATTTTCAAAAGACTTTTCGAAAACCCCATCGGGTGCCACTTATGCCTGGGGGAGATGATGAGTTGGGTAGCCACTTGATGACGAAGTGGTGTACCGAGGCAAGTGTGTGTTGTTTTCAAAACAGATTGGTTTATGTTGCGACCGTTATTCCAACCTTACATGCGCAACCACTCTACCCTTGTATGGGAAAGGGCATTATTGAATACCTAGGCCGATACTAGCTTGGAGCCCGCATTACTAGTGACGGGGGAGAGTTGGTGCTCTCTCTCGGGACGGGTTCGTGCCAGGTAGGGCGGCCATGACTATTTTCACAGGGCACCGGATACACTGTTTTGTCCCCTCTCGGATGTTACGATCTCGAGTGAGTCTTGTATGATGTACATCGTGAGGATACGGAGCAACGAGTGGACTCCTTGTTAGTGTCGTCTAGGGAAAGATAGTGATCGGGTGCTTACTGCGGGTACTTGAGGTATCGCGGGTCATGGATGACACGGAAGTTCCTCGGATCTTGTGGGTAAAGTGTGCAACCTCTGTAGAGTGTAAAACTATTAGAATAGCCATGTCCACGGTCAAGGACAGTTGGGTAACCGCTCTATTTGTAAACATGTGAGATGTTACCCAACTGTAGCTACGTCCACATGTTTACAAACCAGTGTGTGTGTTTTGATAAGTGGGAAGATCTACTTGGGTCAAGTCAAATGACTTGACATGATTGAGTTGGGTTGATGCCCACTCTATTTATGTTGATATCTGTAACCTGTCCTCATGGTTACTTGAATTCTCCTGATGCATGTCTTACAAGTTATTGAACATGTCATTGCACTCAAAACTAGCTTTCTGCAAAAATTTACCTATATCATGCATTGTTGTATCTTGAACCAAAACATGGGTTGCTTGCGAGTACATTCAAAGTACTCATTGGCTTGCCACTGGTTATTTTATTGGCCAGGCATGAAAGAACAGGATATAATGAAGAGTACCTTGGTGGCGAACATGCGAGCTAGGACGCTTCCCAGTCAAAATGCCTGTAGGGTTAAGGCAGATGGCATGGGTCCAAGTTGTTTTTGAAGATTTCCGCTGCGATGATACACTTAAGACATGACCATAATGGTCCTACTTGTGTAAAATGGTATGTATGGATGTAAGACTCTTGTTATTCAGCTTTTGTGTGTTCAGCGAGCATTGATCTCTGGGATCACTGTACACGTGCATTCGGTGATCTCGACTTATGAGTCGGGGTCCCCACACGTCGGCACGAGCGTCGGCCATCTTACAGATGGAGGCGATGAAGGTAAGGAAGAGGATGCAGTGCGGGAATGCGAGATGGTGTGGTGGAGGCAGTGGAGGAGAGCGAGACGACGCTGGTGGGGGAGAGGAAGACGATGTGACACGGAGGGGATTTGGGGGTAAATGGTAGGGGCGATGGAGGTGGTTGCCCTCTTTATATGATGGGACATTTCGGGCATGTCCATGGACACGTGCTACCCCACGACCGCGGTCTTGCATGCGCCTACGTATACGCGGCCCCACTCGTTAGCTAACAGTCAAAGGCATTGACCCGACGACAATGTCCGTTATAACCTGTTCTGAGGGTTTAGGGCAAGGGAGTGGGGAAAAGTGAGCAAAAGTTAACAGAATGGGGATGACTGAGTAGAGCTAAGGAACCAGGGGCACAAAAATAAAAATCCCTAAAAATAAATGAGATAAGATGATATGACTTCTTCAACCTAAGAGAAATATTGGAGAAAGAATTTTAAAATCAAATTATTATTTATTGATATTTTTATTTGCTATTTTATTTGAATTAGAAAAATTGCATTTTTGAAAATTGCATTTTTAGTCCAGAAAAATGTTTATCTTGTCCTAAATATTAGGTTTGGACGGTGAAATTGTTTCTGGAATTTTTTAAAAAAATTTATATTTATTTAGGGTTTTTCCTTCGCGGCGATATTATTTAAAAAAACTTTCCGGGCGAACTGGGCCGAAGCCGAGCCGGCCCAGCAGGCCGCGCCGCCTTCCCCCGCGATGTCGTTGTAGCCGCGCTAGACTCCTCGGAGTCCGTGCCCCGCCGCCGGTCCGACTTGGCCTTCAAGTCGGGAGCTGCCCCCCCCCCCCGAGGCCTTTAAGTACCCCGCTGTCGTTGCCTCCTCTGCCCAAGCCGCCCCGCCTCCCGCAGCCGCCGACCCTGAGTGCCGCCTCCGCCGCATCTCGCCTCTGTCGCCGTGCCGCACACACCGCCACCCCGCGCTGCTGCTGCTGCCGCTGCTCCACAGCCGCCGCCCGCCATCGCCGCCGGTATCCTGCCGGTCAAACGGTAAAAACCGTTCGGTTTCAATCCGTTTTTTTTTGGTTTAGTCGGTTTGGTAGATTAGATCATTTTTTTAGGTTTACCTAATTAACGAACGTCCGTTCGTTTGTTCATTTTAATGGACGGTTTTCGTTAGATTAGTTCTGTTAATGAACGTTCGCGCCGTAGTTTTTTTCTTTTTAGTTTATTTTCGGCTAGGGACCTATCCGCGAATAGTTTTCTCGTGATTTAGCACCTAATCTTAAAACTAGCATAACTTTTTACTCGTTTATCCAAATTAGATGAAATCAACGCATAAATCTTCGTATCATTCTGTTCTTTCCAGTTAAGCAACTTGAACATGATTTTGAAATTGTACAATTTGAGTTTAGTTCAGATTAGTAATCGATCTTGTTTCGTTCGTATTTTGAGTTTCATTTCTCCGTTTGAGTTGTTTCCTTTTGCAAATCATAGCTAATCATGTGTACCTACTGTTAAGATCTAATCCACATGATAATAATGCTGTTAGGTTTTACTTTTTTTAGTCTAAGTCATTCGCTTGTTTCGTGTTTGATTTGGATCTTTTCTCGGTTATCTCGTTGTTTCGTTTGAGTGATTCACATATTGTTGAGTTGCTTTGACCCATGTCTTGGGGTAAAGCTTCTCTAAGATGGACTAACATACCTTGGTGGTGGTGTTGATCTTGATCATGTAGTTGAAATTGTGTAGGATGCTCAAGGTTGATGTAGTTCATCAACAGTTGGGAGCACCGCTTGTAGTTTGAGTTCATCTACCTACATGGGTTAGTTTTGCAAGGAAGAGCACTTGTGTATCCAAAATGACAATCATGAAATTTGATATCAAATGAGATTTGATATACAAAAATTGTCAAAGGATATGTTGAAAGGATTCATGCTGCCTTGTCTTTCAACCACCATATTGTAGAGACTTGGTGATGTAGAGATTGCTTAGGATGTTAGTGAGTTGGAATCTCATAGAGTTGGGCTTATCCAAGTACCGACAAGGGTTAGATAACATGCAAGGGTACAAGTATATCCAAGACATACGATCATCATTATGAGAGAAATATCAAGGATTAGTCATAGAAAGGCTCATGCCTTGCATGCATCCAAATGGAGTTTCGACTCTAGGTTTGAGGCATCAATGATGTTCAATTCACCTCTCAAACGGCAAAATACTTTCTCATCAAGCGGTTTGGTAAATATATCTGCCAATTGCTTATCAGTACGAACATGCTTAAGATCGATATCTCCTTTAGCAACATGATCTGAAATGAAATGATGTCGAACTTCAATATGCTTAGTTCGAGAATGTTGCACGGGATTATGAGCAACCTTAATAGCACTCTCATTTTAACAAAGCAATGGAACATGTTTCACATGTATCCTATAATCTTTAAGAGTTTGGGTCATACAAAGTAATTGAGCACAACATGAACTGGCGGCAATGTATTCCGCTTCGGTGGTAGATAAGGATACTGAGTTTTATTTCTTGGAGGACCAAGACACAAGAGATCTACCAAGAAATTAACAAGTTCCCTAAGTGGACTTCCTATCAACCTTGTCACCGTCATAGTCCAAATCGGAGTAGCCAATAAGATCAAGAGAAGACCTCTTAGGGTACCAAATGCCAAAGTTTGGTGTATGAATTAAGTATCTCACTATCCTTTTCACAACCTTAAGATGACATTATTTGGGGGCCGCTTGATATTGTGCACACATGCACACACTTAGCATAATATCGGGATGGGAGGCACATAGATATAACAATGAACCAATCATACAGTGATAAAAATTTTGGTCAACCGGTTCGCCATCCTTAGTCAAGTCAAGATGTCCATTAGTAGGCATGTGTGTATTGAACTTCTTGAATAAGTCCTTGGTGTACTTTGTTTGGGAAACGAAGGTACCCTCCTTAGTTTGCTTGATTGGCAAACCAAGAAAGAACTTGAGTTCACTCATCATAGACATCTCAAACTTCTCCGACATTAGCGTTCCAAACTTTTCACTAAAATGCTGGTTAGTCGAACCAAATATGATATCATCCACATAAATTTGGCACACAAATAATTCGCCATTAACCCTTTTAGTAAAAAGTGTAGAATCAAATTTTCCAATCTCAAAGCCTTTTTCAATAGGGCCATTTGCATTTCTGTCCCTAACTCGAACCACCTACTCAAATTTACCCCTAATTTCAAAGCTTGCTCAAATTTGCCCCTCTGCCGTTATGTGCCATTACAGAAATGTCCTTCCGTGCCGTTTCCGTCCGGTCTAAGGGCTTTGACCATTTTCTGGACGTTAGTTGGACAATTTGCCCCTGAACCCATGTGACACTTACATGCGGGACCCCCTCTAAAAAATAAAAGGAAAACTAGGCCAACTCAGCCCTCCCGTGGATCAGTCACTTACCGGTGGGACCTACCCAGGAAAAAACAAAAAAATATCTCTCATCCATCTCCTCCCGACGGGGCCCACTATGAGGGTAAACACCCCCGGTCCACGCGTTCCCGGCCGTGAGCGCCTGCGCTCGCCGGCGGCTTGTCGTAGGGGAGGAGGATGACCGTGGGAGGACGCCGCCTACTGCGTGAGGCACGCAAGCTTCGTGAGACGCTCCAAGCTCACTAGGAGCAGCAGGGTGTAGATGGGCGCGTGCACGACCGAGCCAACCAAGGTTGGTAATGGCGGCCGGATTCTGTCAGGGTGCTCCGGGCATGGAATCGGGTGGGGGAAGAGCGGAGTGGGGGCACCTGCTTTCCTTGACGAGGGAACAGGGGTTGGGTAGGTCAAGAATTGCTTAGAGCGGCCGAATTTAGGACGAGAAGAGCAATGGCCATGGTGGAGTTCGACGTCCCGAGCGTCGTCTACGGACAGCCCCAGGCCAGATCCACTGCGCATGACGAAGGAGAGGTGCCCGCCAAAGCTCATGGACATGCTCGTGCTGCTCGATTTGGACTCCGGCCGCAGTGGCTAGCAACGGCGTCGCCGGCAGAAGATCTCACGCGCTCTCGGGATTTAGTTCTGATGATAGCTCCCGCGATAGCTGCGGGCGGCGGCTCCACCTCCTCAGCCGGACCACCCCGAGCCTGCCACTGTGGTCCTCAGACGTAGGCACGCTGGCCCTCACCGGCGCCGGCCACCGGCCGAGCAGCCAAGCCTCGCCATGTCAGGGAGAGAGAGACTCCGAGAGAGGGAGAGAGTTTTTTTATATTGATGGGGTCCATGTGTAGGTCAGAGAGGGGATGAGAGAAAGAGAGTTCTTTTTCCCGGGGTAGGCCCCACTTGTAAGTGGCATGTGCATTGAGGGGCAAAAATGTACATTAAACGTCAGGAAAACGGTCAAAGCCCTTTGACCAGACGAAAACGGCATGAAAGGGCATTTCTGTAATAGCACATAACGGCAGAGGGGAAAATTTGAGCATGCTTCAAAACTAGGGGCAAATCCGAGTAGTGGGTTCGAGTTAGGGACACAAATGTAAAAGACCCTTTTCAATAAGGAACTTAGTCAAGCATTTATACCATGCTCTAGGAGCTTTTTTAAGACCATAAAGAGCTTTGTGAAGATTGTAAACATGATCGGGTTTCTTGGGATTAACAAAGCCGGGAAGTTGTTTAACATAAACTTCCTCCTCAATTTCACCATTAAGAAAAGCACTTTTAACGTCTATTCGATATAATGTGATATCATGGTGATTGGCATAAGCAAGTAAGATGCAAATAGATTCAAGTCTAGCAACGGGGGCATATGTCTCACCATAGTCCATACCTACGACTTGAGTGTAGCCTTGAGCGATGAGACGAGCCTTGTTGCGTACAACTTGTCCATCTTCATCTTGCTTATTCCAAAACACCCATTTGGTTCCAATGACATTGTGCTTCTCATCGGGCTTTTCAACCAACGTCCACACTTGGTTCCTCTCGAAATTGTGTAGCTCTTCATGCATGGCGTTCACCCAATCCGGATCATCAAGAGCATCTTCAACCTTCATAGGGTCAATACTAGAAATGAATGAGTAATGTTCACAGAAGTTAGCCAAATGAGTTTAGAGCAAGTAATTCTCCTGGTTGGAATATCATCGAAGATTTGTTCGACGGGATGATCACTTGATACTCTTGCTCGAATTCATGAGAGCTTTTGTTTGGGTCAGGGTGTAACATCCTCTTCATTGTCTTGTTCTTCCTCTTGTCTCTCTTCATTGTCGTTGGCATTGTTGTTCTCTTGTGGAGGTGGAGAAGGAGGTCGATGAGGTTCATCTTGTTGTACATCCTCGTTTCCATCATCTTGATGTGTTCCACTTGTGGATACCTCCAAGTCAACTCTTGGTTCACCTTGGCGTGAAGTTGAGGCTTCCACTTGGACGAACGAGGTACTCTCCTTCACCTCCGTTGGGCGAATCTTGCCAATAGACAAGTCTTGTATTGCTTCCGAAGGATCTTTGTCACCTACATCAATTGGCAATTCCTCTACTTGTGAGCCGTTAGATTCATCAAACTTCACATCTACCGTCTCTTCAACCTTTTGGTTGAAATTGTTGTAGACACGATAAGTGTGAGAGTTTGAGCCATAACCGAGTAGGAAACCTTCATGATATTTAGGAGCAAATTTCGAATGATGATGCTTGTCAAGAATATAGCACTTTGAGCTGAATACTCGAAAGTATCCAACTTGGCTTTTGTTACCGGTGAGAAGCTCGTATGCCGTCTTGCTGAGTAGCTTGTGAAGATATACACGGTTTGTTGCATGACAAGCTGTCTCAACCGCTTCCGCCCAAAAGTGTTTTGGCGTCTTGTAATCATTAAGCATTGTTCTGTGACACTCCAAAAATTTTGTGATTTTGTTTTCAGAAAGAGCCTTGCTTGGTTTGAATAAGGTCATTTAAACCCTTCCTAAAAACCCTCTTCTAAGTTTGCCCTCTCAAAAATCTTTCCTTGGATTTAGTTCCTTTTAAAAAGAAAACCTTTTTGATTTTTGGTCTTTCATATGATTTTGATCCACTCTGGTTTACCATGCTTCTTATGGTAAAACTCCCCCAAAACCCCTCCTCCCACTTGGGTGCAACCCAAACATTCTGTCCAAACTAATAAAATCCATTTTTGGATTTTAATCCAATTATTTCTCTTTCCAAAATAATTCTGTCTTTTCTTTTGATCCTAGGTGATTTGCAAAGCAAGTACCCTAATGCATTTGATTTTTGACCTCAACTCAACACCTCTAGATAGTCCTTTGTACCCACAACCTAGAACCATCTTGATCCACTCTTCTTCTTTTCAAATATTTCAAATTTCACTCTCCGCAAGTTTGGACCAGATTTGCCAAATTTGGTGAAATTCATATCTACACTTCTCCAAAAATTCCACCAAAATTCAGGCAACCTCTAGTTGCAATGAGAGACCACTCCACCAAAAATCAGCTCAAGGAAAAATCCCTAGATACCAGAATCATTCTGTCGAACACTTGGCATGCACTGTTTTGTTCATATTCAGTAAATTCAGAAAGTTCAGTGTCGTTTCTCCGATAGAACTTCAGTCACATGCCCACTGTGCGTTTGGCTCGATGCTCGCAGTCTGGCCTGCTTGTCCGGAGCTCCACACGCGCGCTTGGCGCCTTCCTGGCGTCGGTGGCGCCCTGGCCCGCCTGCGCTGGCGTGCTTTGCGGCGGCAGAACCACCGTAACGGCCGACAGGGAGCAAAACGGCGGCTCAACGCCGTTCGGCGCCGCCCAAACCTCCTGGTGGCTCCGCGTGGCCATCTCCTTGCCGGCGCACGCATGCAACACCATCGCCGTGGCTTGGCACGTGCAGAGCGCGTTCTCTGCCGCCGACGGGCCGTGCGGCCGTTCTGTCGAGGGCAGGCCGTAAACCTCCCTCCCGTGCAGAGCTGGACCCTGAAATGGCACCACTTCTCCACCTAGGCGATGCTCAAGCCCCTAAGCCGACCGTCCCGCCACAGCACCGCTGTAATCACACGCCGGACTTATCCGTTCACGGCAACTGCCTCGGGCCGGCTATAAATAGCACCCCCGAGCTCGCTCTCGCCCCCGCACGACTCCACCACTACAGTAGACCCCGCCTAGCCACTGGAAGAGCCTCGAGGGGCCCTTCTTCCCCGACTCCGGCCGCCCCGTTCCGCCTCGGCCTCCAACTCGATTCACTCCGGTGAGGCCGTCTCTGGCGCCCTAACCTCGTCAGCAACCCTCTCGAGCAACTAGGAGACTAACCCCCACTCCTATTTGATCCCCGCAACTCCCTCCGGCGAGATCCACGACTGCCCGAACCGCCGTCTGCCGGAGCAAGGGCCGCCGTCGACTCAGGGCTCACCGGTGACCACCACCACCACCCACAGATGCGAAACGGTGCACTGATCTCGAAGGTAAACCCCGATCACCTTGCCTCGCCGTGGATCGCCGCCGGCGACCACCGCACCTCTCGGGCACCGTCGCGCTCTGTTTTCTCCGTTTGAAATTTCAAACCTGACAGGTGGAGCCCGCCTGTCAGCCTCACAGCCGTTTCTTTTAAACGAAACGTTATTCTGGACTTTTCCGCAGAGCCCCCTGGAAACTTTCTGTTTCATTACAGATGGGTCCTTGGACCAAAACTCTTATAACTTTTTAACAGAAAATGATTTTTGATTGATTCCTTTTCTGTCATCTTTATTTTTCTGTCTAGTTTTTGTCATATTTATTTGAAAAATATTTGGAACACTTTTCTGTACACTCACGATATTTACGTTGCGTATGTATTTTTCTTATACCGTAGATACCGGAGGAGGTGACGGAGCTGCAAACTTCACACAGTTAGACTCCGACTACTCCGAACCAGGCAAGCATGTTTGAACTATTGATATGATGAGTGGTTGTTGCATGTTTGCATTTTTAGTATAGTCATGGCATGTTTATGAACATTTCTTCGAATGTTATATTTCATGCACATAAGTGGAAAGTAAGTTTCGAAAAGCATTATGTTGTTGGATACATATTTGCATGGCCATGTGTTGGCATGAGGATTGGTAAGATGGCAGTGTTGTGACATGCCAGTCTTATGCCAAATTATTTGACTTCCATGTCATCGTGAAACAAATCACATTTCCATTCATTCCTTCCTGTACTGTCACATGTTTTCCGAAAGGAATATGGCATAGTAAGTTGCAAATCGTTTTCCTGGTACACACCAAATAGAGAGGCCGGGATGAGGGTTCCATGGCCCTGGATTAAAGCCCGTCATCTGGTCAGGGGGCATGGGTGTTTCCGGTTGGGACCGAGAGGGGGGCACCCCTTAGAGCGCGCATATAGAAATTTGATCCCATGCTACTCGAGGTTGTGGCCTCCCCGTCTCAAAGTTTTTCATGGACGTTGTCCAGGGTGATTCCTGGCATCGTGAGGTGAGATGGGTGTGTACTAGTTAAATGTGTTTCTACTGAAATACCATAAACGGAACTAGTCCTTCGTGACTACGGAAATCCGTTGGCTGTGGTCAGTTCATCCAAACTCTGCAGAGTCTCAAGTCTTTCAATTATCTTGTACTTTGTTCAAGTACTATATTCATCTTATCTTGTCAGATATCAGTCTCAGTGACAAAAACTCCGGTGGACTACCTGGATGGTAAACCCGGTTAAAAGATTATTCTTGTGGATGGACTAATCTTGTTATTTACATTTATTGCAAGCCCTGTCTGCGATGTCGCTCAGACGTCCGACGGTGGCATACCTGTTATTTACTTTTGTTATAAGCCCTGTCTGTGATGTCGATCAGTCGTTCGATGGTGGCATACCTATTATTTACATTTGTTGCAAGCCTTGTCTGCGATGTCGCTCAGACGTCCGACTGTGGCATTTCTTTTAAAGCCCTTTATGTGATGTCGCTCAGACGTCCGACTGTGGCATTTCTTTTAAAGCCCTTTATGTGATGTCTCTCAGACGTCCGACTGTGGCATTTCTTTTAAAGCCCTTTATGTGATGTCACTCAGACGTCCGACTGTGGCATTTCTTTTAAAGCCATTTATGTGATGTCGCTCAAACGTCCGACTGTGGCATTTCTTTTAAAGCCCTTTATGTGATGTCGCTCAGACGTCCGACTGTGGCATTTCTTTTAAAGCCATTTATGTGGTGTCGCTTAGACGCTCGACTGTGGCATGCATTTTATTTGTTTACCTTTCGAGGTGTCACTCCAGACACCCGATCGGTTTTCAGTTATTTACTCTACCTTGTTAAATCTTTAGCATTGTATATAGCATTATCATTTTTTGTGCTCATGACGCATTCATGCATGCATTTGTTATATCTTTGTTCGAACTGTCTTGCGAGTACTTTCAAAGTACTCACCTGGCTTGTTGATTTGGCCAGATGTTGATGAAGGCAATCTCATGGATGAAGAGTTTGATAGCGAGTCCAACGCCTAGAGGAGTCCCAGTCAGTCCCGTGCGATCCTGTTTTGGTCATTGTATTATCCGCTTCCGCAACCCTAGAATAAATTCATCGAGCCTCACCTCGACGCTCGATGAGCTGCCAGTTAGGAGTCAAGTTATCCACCACTTTTTATCTCGTGCTAGTAGCATGTCACCACACCCTTGTGCCATAACCGCCTCTATGTAAGATATTGGCGAGTTTGTAATAAATTTTTGAGCAGTCTCAGCTCAACCCTGTAATATATTTGATGCTACTGGTTCTCTGTTTATCAAGCATTTGTCTACCAGAAAGGGTGACTTTTCCTATACTGGGATTTAAAGATCAATTTTCTCGATATTTATTTATTGAAAATGTCGGTCATGACATGTTCTCGCCATCTTGATAAGAATCTGGTTCTTCCTCTCAACAACACCATTTTGTTGAGGCATGTACATAGCCGAGAACTCATGTGAAATTTCTTCTTCGTCAAGAAAGGTGTCCAAATTGGCGTTCTTGAACTCCGTTCCATTGTCGCTGTGAACCTTCTTGATCTTCACTTCAAATTGATTTTGGGTCTTCCTAGCGAAGTTCTTGAAGATCTTTTGGACCCGCGATTTATCATCAAGAAAGAACACCCACGTAAATCTTGAAAAAGCATCAACAATGACCAATCCGAATGAGTTACCGCCGAGACTCTTGTAGGCATTGGGAATAAAAGGATCCATGTGAAGTAGCTTGAGTGGTCTTCTTGTGGTCATGATGTTCTTCACGGGATGACTTCCTCCAACTTGTTTTCCTGCTTGGCAAGCACTTCAAAGTCTATCCTTGTCAAATATAACATCTTTAACACCAAGGATATGATCACCTTTAATAAGCTTATCAAGATTTTGCATGCCCACATGACCTAACCGTCTATGCCACAACCAGCCTTTAGAAGATTTAGCAATTAAGCAAGTTCTAGGTTGAGCCTTTTTAGTGAAATCAACAATGTATAGATGACCTTTACGTATACTGGTAAAGACCATATTATGATTGTCTCTTCGAAACACTTGGCAATCTACTTCAGTAAATAGGACATTGAAACCAAAATCGGCTTTGGCCGGCATGGACAAGTGTAATGGTGGGCAATTCCTGGTAGCATGGGATAAAATCTGTCGACCCAAAGCTTTTGGTGGCCTAGGAATCAAGAACTTGAAGTGGCAAGCAATTGCGCTCAGAGTGAGATGGGAATGGCTCAAGAGGACCGATGCCCAACGCCCATGGCAAGGACTGCCTTTGATGAAGGATGATGATTCTAAAGAGGTGTTTGACACGTTGGTCAACATTAGAGTAGAGTCGGGAGAGCGGGTGCTTTTTTGGAAGGACAGGTGGATTCACAGCGTGGCGGCAGCGGACATTGCACCATTAGTGGTCGCCACTGTCCCAGCCAGGACGGCCAATAGGCGCACGATGTGCCAGGCACTAGAGGACGCGAGCTGGATGCAAGACTTCGAGGCAAACACCTCCTTCACTGCCCTCATACAGCTCATGCATCTTGGCCACGCGATGAACACGGTGGTGGGAAACCCGAACTAGCCAGACAGTTTCACTTGGCCGCTCGCGACGATAGGCTCCTACATGGCCAAATCGGTATACCACTACCTCTGCTTCGGGCTGACCAGATTGCCCACCACGGAATGCACTTGGAGAAGCTGGGCACCGCTTAAATGCAAAAAAAATCGTCTGTCTTGCCTTACAGAACGGGTTGTGGATGTCGGATAGGAGAGCCAGGCACGGGCTACAAGACCATCTGTCGGCCTGCTACACGTGCTTGCAGGCGGAGGATAAAGTGGAACACATCCTGGCAAACTGCACCTATGCTTAGGAGGTGTGGCACAGAGTGTTCGGTCTTCTTCAGATTAACATGCAAGGCCCACTAGAGGCTGATGAGTTCACGGATTGGTGGCTTGCAGCGTGCACGAGATTCAGTGGAGCTGACCATAGAGGATTTGACACGATGGTGATAGCAGTAGCATGGGCCCTATGGAAGCAGAGAAATGCTAGAGTATTCAGCAGGACCAATGAGTAGAAGACAACGTTCGATCTTCCATTCATGATCCTGGACGAAATTGCCAAGTGGAAGATGGCGGGTGTGGGTGTCGGAGGACTACAACGCTTTGTGAAAAGTTAGCCTAAGATAGTGAGGTGTTGGTGTCGCGTGTGTTGTAACGTCCTTTGTGTTCGCACCTAGGACACAATCTAGTAATTATACTTCTCTCTTCTATAAAGCTATGGTACGCCATTGGCGTACTCTCGAAAAAAGAAACCAAAATCGGCTAGTCTAGATACAGAAAGTAAATTATAGCCAAGAGATTCAATGAGCATAACATATTGTATGGAGCTGTCATGTGAGATGGCCACCTTACCCTTTGAGTTATCACCAAAAGTTACATACTTTCGAGGGCCATTGTTTTCAGAAAGCACATGAAACATATCCATGTCTCTGGTCATGTGATTGGTACATCCACTATCAAGAACCCATTCCTTTCCTCCAGCCATGTAGTCATGAAGGTTAGCCATAAGATCAGAGTGTCTCATAGACTCATCGAGATCATAGTCACTATCATCATCCTCATCATAGTATCCATGTTCAACATCGTCTTGTGATTGATCATTACCTAGAGAGAGTGATTCATTAGATTTATGATCATGACAATGTGCATCTTTATAAATTCTAATGACTTCAGAGATGATGTTACTAATGATTCCAACATCTCCTTTGGCACGCATAAGATCACGAAGCTCAAATAGACAATCACCAAACTTAGGGTCATTAGGACTCATCTTATTTAAAGCAATGGACTTTTGAAGAACCTCATCTAAATTTTTCAAGGAATAGTCTGGAAAGCGTTCCTCAAGATATCTCCATATAGTGTAAGCACATTCAAGAGTTGGCAAGCAAGCAATCAAGATTCTAGGCAATCCTCTAGTGATAAGATTGATGGTTCTAAGATTGTGAATCATGTCAAGAGACTCATCGGGGGTAGGATGCAATGGATAAACAAGGGGCGCACAAGGGCTAGTAATGTACTTTTTCAATTGATATTCATTGAAAGTCTCAAGCATCTCATTTTTCCAAGCATTATAGAACTCTCCATCAAGCATAAGCACTCTACGTCTAATACTCCCAATCGTAGACTCATCCATCTTCCTCCAATGGTGATTAAACCAAAGAAATGCACTACAAAAAAATACACTTGTGTGATGATATGTGTTTGTCACAGTAGGTCTCGTTTTCTGTCATGCATGTACATCCATGACGATTTTATGACATAATCAAGATAGTCATACCTGTATTGTCATAGAAGTGTTCCATGACATTACCAAAATTATCATCAAGGAAGTGTCCACTTCCATGACGATAAATCGTGCGTCATGGAAGAGCTTTTGTGAAGGGTGATAGACACGTGGCATCCACCATAACGGGTTGCCCTTAAGCTATCGAGTCTGGATTTGTATCTGATAACCCGCTAACAGCCACGACCAATGGGGATTTTCCACGTGTAAATTTCTCATTGGCTAGAGGAACCATGTGTCGGCTCATCGTTGGGACAGATGTCATCCCTACAATGGACGGAACGCGCCTATGATATTTTGCCACATGGCACGGCCCAATAGTGGCCCATTTAAGGTAAAACGGCGGGCCCGGCTAAAGGCCCACCATATTTTTTCAGACACTAGTGGGCTGGCCCGTTAACAGCCGGCCATGTTTTGGGTCAAATTGAGGCCCATATCAGATCAGGACCGTTCACAACCTGCCGTATTTTGGGCCAAATTACGGCCCATATTCGATCAGGTCCGTTAACAGGCCTCTGTTCTTTTGGGCCCATTCTAAGCCAGGTTTGTATCTCAGCCTGTTAAATGCCCGTTTACCAATTCGGCCTGATAATAGTTTTGACCTGTTAGCGGCATGTGGTGCAACTGGGACGTTGTCGGCCCGGTTTAACTTTAGGCCATTTAATGGCCCATGTAGAAACTGGGCTATATCTTGTCCGAAGTAACTTTAGGCCTTTTAATGACTCGTAGGCTTCGTGGATAAATTTCAGCCCGACTGGCCTATCGGCCTGTTAATGGCCCATGTAACAGTTGGGCCTAATTACAGTCCGCGTTGAATCCGGCCTGTTTACAACCCATCTGATAATGGCTCGTGACACTGTTGGGCCTATGGCCCGTGTTGATACTAGCCTGCTTAAAGCCCATAATTTTATTGGGCCAAACAAGGTCCGAGATATATTTTGGCCTGTTAACAGCTCGTCCTATTTGGGCCAAACATGGGCCTGAGGCAGTTTTGGCCTATATTGGCCCATGAATTTTTTGGCTCAATGCTAGCCCAATCTAGTTTTTAGCCTGTTAAAAGCCCATGGTATTCTCTGGCCCAGCTGGCCAGAACTTTACTAGGCCTGTTAAAGGCGGAAAACTACTATATGATTAGACCTGCTGATGGCCCAATATGATTATAGGCCCACGTTTTGGCCCATACGAGTAATGGGCCGGCCTGAAGACCGACAACATTGAGATCCATTAAACCTTCCGGCCTAAATTACAGCATACCGACCAAGAATAAACCTAGACTATACAATAAAAAAATTAGGCAAAATAAAGCGCAACATGACCGTGGATTACATACACTGGGCATCAAAGGTCGCTGAGGGAGTCCTGGATTAGGGGGTATCCGGACGACCGGACTATATACTTCCTCCGGACTATTGGAGCGTGAAGATACAAGACTCAAGACTCCGTCCCGTGTCCGGATGGGACTCTCCTTTGCGTGGAAGACAAGCTTGGTGATCCGGATATTGTATTTCCTTCCTTGTAACCGACTCTGTGTAAACCCTAACCCTCTCCGGTGTCTATATAAACCGGAGAGGTTGGTCCTTAGAAGGCCGATCACAACTACAATCATAATCATCATAGGCTAGCTTATAGGGTTTAGCCTCTATGATCTCGTGGTAGATCTACTCTTGTACTACTCATATCATCAATATTAATCAAGCAGGAAGTAGGGTTTTACCTCCATCGAGAGGGCCCGAACCTGGGTAAACATTGTGTCCCTTGCTTCCTGTTACCATCAGCCTGAGACGCACAGATCGGGACCCCCTACCCGAGATCCGCCGTTTTGACACCGGCATTGGTGCTTTCATTGAGAGTTCCTCTATGTCGTCGCTGCAAGGCTTGATGGTGCCTTCAATCGTCAACAACATGGTCCAAGGCGAGACTTTTCTCCCCGGACAGATCTTCGTGTTCGGTGGCTTCGAACTGCAAGCCAATTCGCTTGGCCATCTAGAGCAGATCGACAGCTATGCCCCCGCGCACCAGGTCAGGTTCGGAAACTTGAACTACATAGCCGATATCCGCAGAGACTTGATCTTTGATGGAATCGGGCATGTGCCAGGAGTGCCGGACAGTCACGATGAGCACGGCCTAGACCTGTTGTCGGACAGTGCTCGGGATATCACCCCTGTAGTAATCCCAGACCTAAATCCGGAGCAGACTACGTGGCCCACGGAAGGGTGGATGGACCCCGCCCCACAGGCCACACACTCATCGGTGGTAGAGCCGAACACAGGCCTCACTTCTAAGGAAGCTTGTGACTCCGGACCCCCGGACTCCTATCCGGTTGCAGGTTCCAGTCCGCGCGCTCCCGAGCCTGGTTGGGCTCCGGTAATGGAGTTTACCGCTGCGGATATCTTCCAGCACTCGCCCTTTGGCAACATGCTGAACCCATTAAAATCTCTCTCTTTGTCAGGAGGCTCTTGGGCAAACTATGTCCGGCTTGAGTGGGAAGCAGGCGACGAAGGAATTCGCTGCCCACCCACCACCCACTTCATTGCCACGATAGACAAACCGACGTGCTTGACTTTGCCTCCGAAGACATCGACGGCATAGACGACGATGCAGAAGAAGTACAGGAACCACCGCTCACAGGGCGGTGGACAGCCACCTCCTCATACGATATATATATATGGTGGACACTTCGAAGGAAACCAATGGCGATGAGGCAACGGAGGATAACCCCTTAGGGAGAAACACAAAGCATGGGCGTCGTCGGCGCCACTCCAAGCCCCGCCACAGCAATACTGGCCCAGGACACGAAAACATTCCGAATGGTGCCGAAGAGGAATACAACCCTGATCAGCCCGCATTCGAGCAGGCCGAGCAGGAAGATGAGCAGGTCAGCCTAGACGAACAGGCGACCGACGGATATCCGGAGGAGGACAACTACATGTCCCCCTTTGAAGACGAGATTAGCCTCGGCGACGATGAGTTCGGCGTGCCTGAGGATCCCGTGGAGCAGGAGCGCTTCAAGCGTCGGCTTATGGCCACTGCGAGGAGCCTGAAAAAGAAGCAGCAGCAACTCCAAGCCGATCAAGACCTGCTTACAGATAGATGGACTGAGGTCCTAGCAGCCGAGGAATACAGACTCAAACGCCACATGGCTGACTGGCCACCCCGTGGCAGGGATAAAACGGCATATCAGCCCGAATACCAACCTGCACCCCCACGCCAATGCACTACGGCCCGGGGCAACAGGCAAGACCCGCAAGATATACTGAAAAACAAAGCAGGACAGCCAAGATCGATCTACGGATCGCGGGGGCGTGCCCCAACACGCGACAATGACCGTCGCGACGGATACACCATAAACAAGTCCGGCCGGGCTGAACACAGCCACCCAGACCAATTCGAACTACGTAGCCACATAGCCCGGCACAGAGGCACCGCACACCCCATCTACTTCACCGATGAAGTGATGGATCATGAATTCCCAGAAGGGTTCAAACTCGTAAACATCGAATCATACGATGGCACAACAGACCCCGCAGTATGGATTGACGATTTCCTTCTCCATATTCACATGGCCCGCGGAGACGACTTACACGCCATCAAGTATCTTCCCCTTAAGCTCAAAGGACCCGCCCGACACTGGCTAAACAGCCTGCCCGCAAATTCCATTGGCAGTTGGGAAAACCTGGAAGACGTGTTCCTCGACAACTTCTAGGGCACTTACATGCGATCACCGGACGTCGATGATTTGAGCCACATTACTCAACAGCCCGGAGAGTCAGCCAGGAAATTCTGGACTCGGTTCCTAACTAAAAAGAACCAAATAGTCGATTGTCCGGATGCCGAAGCCCTGGCGGCTTTTTAAGCATAATATCCGTGACGAGTGGCTCGCCCGACACCTCGGCCAGGAAAAACCCAAGTATATGGCAGCTCTCACGACACTAAGGACCCGCTTTTGCATGGGCGAGGACAGCTGGTTGGCTCACAGTAGCACTACGCCACATCCTAGCACTTCGGACGTCCGTGACAATAACAGCAAGCCATGGCGCAACAGACACAAGCGACGGAATAACGGCGACAACACCGAGGACACGGTAGTCAACACCGGATTTAGCGGATCCAAATCCGGTCAGCGGAAGAAGCCGTTCAAAAGAAACAATCAGGGATCGTCCAGTCTGGACCGCATACTGGAACACTCGTGCCAAATTCATGGCACCCCAGACAAGCCAGCCAACCACACCAACAGAGACTGCTGGGTGTTCAAACAGGCCGGCAAAATAAACGTCGAAAACAAGGACAAGGGGCAGCACAGCAACAATGACGAGGAGCCCCGGCGTTCGAACACAGGGGGACAGAAGAAATTCCCCCCCCAGGTGAAAACAGTCAACATGATCTACGCCACTCACATTCCCAAGCGGGAACGGAAATGAGCACTACGGGACGTCTATGCCATGGAGCCAATCGCCCCCAAATTCAACCCATGGTCAGCTTGTCCGATCACCTTTGATCGCAGGGATCACCCTACTAGCATCCGTCATGGCAGCTCAGCTGCATTGGTCCTAGACCCAATCATCGACGGATTCCACCTCACGCGAGTCCTTATGGACGGCGGCAGCAACCTGAACCTGCTTTATCAGGACACAGTGCACGAAATGGGCATCGACCCTTCAAGGATCAAGCCCACCAAAACCACCTTTAAAGGTGTAATTCCTGGAGTAGAGGCCCGTTGTACGGGCTCTATAACATTGGAAGTGCTCTTCGGATCTCCGGATAACTTCCAAAGCGAAGAGTTAATCTTCGATATCGTCCCTCTCCGTAGTGATTACCACGCACTGCTCGGACGAACCGCATTCACTAGATTTAGTGCGGTACCACACTATGCATACCTCAAGCTCAAGATGCCAGGACCGTGCGGAGTCATAACAGTCAACGGAAATATGGACCGCTCTCTCCGTATAGAAGAGCATACTGCAGCCCTCGCGGCGGAAGTACAATGCGGCCTCCTCCGACAAACCACCAATTCGACGATGACAACCTCGAGCACCGTCAAGCGAGTCCGGAGCGCCCAGCAACAGGATCACCAGGCACGCAAAGAGCGCAACTAGCAGTCCCGCCTCCGCTTAAGACCCATCAAAGCAGCATTCGTGCCACGCATACACAATTACGCACTCAAAATACCATGGGGCCAGGCGGAGGCGCAATAGTGACTCAGTCAACAGTGCGGTATCACCGCAACATACCTTCATAACCTTCCCTTTTTATCTTTCAGGACATTGCTTTAGGGCAGCCTCTTCAGAAGAGCTGGATTGTCGGACTTACATAGGAGAGAAAACCAAGGAGGCAACAGGCTTTGCACACAAAAGGAAATATCCAAGTGGAATCTGTTCACGATTGTTATACCTGTTTTATATACCTACATGCAGCCTGCCCTTGGATAGGACATGTTAAATAGTCCTATTTACCTCTGCTTAAACGCACCCATTGTAAACATGCGCTTAAACGTATTATTCATCAATGGGAGATCATATATAGCGTCAGCTTATTATTATTATTTGAGCATTTTTTCTTATAAATGTTTATTTAATATTGCATCCGTACACCTTGGTACGATCAATTTTGCCAGGGGCTTCTTATGGCACCTCATAATACGGCAAAACATGTCCGAACACTTTCAACAGTGCGGCACCCCGAACTTATTGCAC
Organism: Triticum dicoccoides; assembly: GCF_002162155.2. Classification (NCBI taxonomy): domain Eukaryota; kingdom Viridiplantae; phylum Streptophyta; class Magnoliopsida; order Poales; family Poaceae; genus Triticum; species Triticum dicoccoides. Next base: position 316,080,827 of record NC_041389.1, on the reverse strand, counting down.
TATATGCATCAGCTCCGAATCATGTCTTGGATCAATAGTTGGGTTTGCCCGGCTCCCTTGTTTTGGTACCTTATGTTCCGTTATATCGGCTTAGGTAGCGCAGGGAGAACTACTGTGATTGTGTCCCGGTTCTTCCGGACGAGCACCTCAGTAGAGAAAGCCGAAAACTGACCGGCATGATGCGGCGAGAGTTGGTCGCTGTTCGAGAGGTCTTAAAATCCTGAAAGATTTTTCCGCTTTAGGCGAGGAATCGACTTCGTCCAATTTAGGCGTATATAGCGCCCCAATTTGGCCTTCCGAATTCTAGGGGCTTCGCCGAAATTTAAAATTGTATACTTCTATGGCTAAGTGAAAGTTATAAAGCCGCATAGTCCGATTGCCTTGTTCGCTGCGCCGGATACCTCCTTAAGGGACCAAAATTTTGGATAAAGAGTATCCGGGTTTTTCCAGGAACACCCCGGTACTAGTTACGTGGGGGCGGAAGCCGACGACTAGACTACTTTCAGAATTTTATAAATAGCCGCACAAAAGGTAATATTTTAAATCAAACAGCGCTACATAGCGCAAGTAACTTCGTCTTAATATTATAACAATGACAGAGGTACATTTACTCAAGGATCGTGTCCTTAGTACATTCATCGGCCACGAAACGAGCGCCCTTCATAACGTCATCATAATACTTCTCGGGATAGCGATGCGCCTTGCCCTCCGGTGGCCCGTCCTTCACCAGCTTCTCCGCATCCAGCTTGCCCCAATGCACCTTTGCGCGGGCAAAGGCCCGGCGGGCACCCTCAATGCAAACGGATCGCTTGATAACTTCAAGCCGCGGACAGGCATTCACCATCCGCTTGATCAGGCCGAAGTAGCTAGTGGGCAGGGGCTCACCAGGCCACATCCGGACTACGAAATCTTTCGTAGCCACTTCGGCCGCCCTGTGGAGTTCCACCAACTGCTTCAGTTGGTCACTCAGAGGCATTGGGTGTTTGGCCCCAGCATACTGGGACCAGAACAACTTCACCATTGAGATCCCCTCCTTGGCATGGTAGAACTCCGTGGCATCTGATACGCTGCGTGGCAGATCTGCAAATGCCCCTGGAGAGCTCCGAATTCGGGTAAGTAAAAGAAACGCCTCCTCCACATAAAGAATGTCTTACCCACCGCTATCTTCTTTGGCCGCCAGGATTTCCTACTATGCCTTGTCGGCTTCGGCCTTGGCGTCTTTCATACTCGCAAGGGCCTTCGCAAGCTCGGCCACTTTCATCTTAAGAGCACGCTCCACGGAGTCGAATTTCTTGCCGAGCTCCTAGAGGTCTTGCTGTATCTCGCCCACTCTAGCATCTTGCTTTTCGCGCTCCTTGCATTCCAAGGCCGCCTTGTCTTCAGCCTCGGACAGCGCTTTCTTCAGAGACGCCACTTCGGTGGTGGCCTCTGTTACACAGTCACGACGCTTCGTCGTTAGAATAACCAATTTTATCTATCCTTCATTATAGGAGAGCGGGGAATCACTCACCTTTGTTCTCTTCGAGCTACCTCTTCGAGAGGTTGAGCTCCCCTGCACCTGCTCCAGGCCCCGCTTTAGTCCGGTGACCTCGGCTGTGCGGACAGCAGCGGCAAGCAACACAGCCTGCTTATTCACATGCACACTTATTATTTGACTCCTGCGGATTATAATTGACCCTCCATTTGGCTTTTCTTTCCGAACACCAAACAGAGTATCAGGGGCTACTACCTATCAGGTGGTAATTTCACACATTTTTATTACTTACCTCAAAGCCTATCAGGAGGCTGGTGCAAGCTTCGGTTAGTCTGCTCTTGGCGGACAAAACCTTCTGAATCACCGCACTCATAAGAGTACGGTGCTCTTCATCCATGGAAGCGCCATGAAGCGCTTCCAGCAGACAATCCGACGCCTCAGGCGTAACGGAAGTCCTCGGCATAGACGACTCGCCCTCCCTAATGAGGGGCTGCCCGCCTGAGTCCGGAACCATTGGAGGTTCCAGAACAGTGTTTGGCTGAGAGCCCGGCCTACTGCGGCTCTCATCGACACGATCCGTAGGGATCTTGAACCCCGCGTGTCCGACATCTGGAATTCCACCTTGGGGCGTCTCCAGAGTCACCTCCCCCCGTTCTGGGAGCCTTCGGGACAAAACCTCCGTGTCATCTGCGGGCTAAGGAGTAGTGGCCGTCGGGAGCGAGTTCATTGCTGAATCGCTCAGGGACCCATTCGAAGATGATACCTCGGGATGAACCCTGGCCAGACTGCATATGTGTTCGGCGTTATAAAAAGACTATGAAGTAAAATCACGATAGAGTGTGGATACTTACGATCGCGCTAGGGGCTTCCCCCTGGGCAGCCACCCCTCCTCGCTATGGGCGGCCGTGGCAGAGTAGTCCGGAAGGGACAACTTTCCCTTCTTGGACGTCCCAGCCTCTCCCTCCAGGGCGGCTTTCCTCTTTTTCTCCTCCCCA
>NC_041389.1:316025069-316078005 GCF_002162155.2 Triticum dicoccoides | reverse complement strand
GAATCTGCCTCATTGTCATCGGACGACGAGGGTATGATGGCCTTGCACCGGTGGCCTTTCCCGCCCCCCTGGTCCGCCTTCTCAGGCCCCCCATCCTCTCCGGATGGGATGGCCCCTTCTTCTTCTTATTCCTCCCCTTCGGGGGAGGAGTGTGCCTCGTCTTCTTCGGATGAGGCTTCTGGTACGACCTTACGCCAGAGACCCTTCCTGGTCCCCGGGGCCTTCTTCTCGGCCTTCTTCTCCGGTGCCTTGTAGGGCGCCGGGACCAGCATCTCCGTCAGGAGAGCATCAGTTGGGCCTTCTTGCAGCAGACCCGGATAGTCAATCCGCTCCGCTGTCTCCACATAATCCTAATCAAATATGCACAATTACTTAAGACTCCCGCATGAATATATTGGGAAGAACTGAATCCGGTGGTAGTCAGAAAACTCACCGGACGAGGAGGCCACACGGCATGTCCACGGTCCTCGGATGTGGGAGGAGGTACTTCGGAGGCCTTGAACAGCGCCTTCCATGCGTCTTTATGCGGCATGCCATAGAGCCTCCGAAGCGTCTGGTGTTCGGCCGGGACGAACTCCCACAGATTGAATGCCCGCCTTTGGCACAGAAGAACCCGGTGAACGAGCTTGACCTGGATCACATTGACAAGCTTGATGTTCTTGTCCTTCATGCTCTTGATGCAGTTTTGGAGTCCGGTCAGCTCTGTAGGTTCACCCCAGGCAAGGCCCTTCTTTTCCCAGGAGGTGAGCCGCATGGGGGTACCGGATCGGAATTCGGGGGCCGCCGCCCAATTGGCACCGCGTGGCTCGGTGATGTAGAACCACTCCGACTGCCACCCTTTCACGGTCTCCACAAAGGAGCCGTCAAGCCAGGTGACGTTAGGCATCTTGCCCACCATGGCCCCTCCGCACTCTGCTTGCTGGCCGCTCATGATCTTCGGCTTCACGTAGAAGATTTGCAGCCACAGGCCGAAGTGAGGCTTGATGCGGAGGAAGTCTTCGCATACGACGATAAACGCCAAGATGTTGAGGACAAAGTTTGGGGCTAGATAATGGAAATCTAGCCCGTAGTAGAACATGAGCCCGCGGACGAAGGGATGAAGTGGAAACCCCATTCCACGGACAAAGTGGGCGAGAAACATGACCCTCTCGTGGGGTCCCGGGGTTGGAACGACCTGCCCGTCGTCTGGTAGCCGGTGCGCTATGTCTGCGGCCAAGTATCCGGCCGCCTGAAGATTTGCGATATGCTTCTCCTTCACGGTGGAAGCCACCCACTTGCCTCCTGCTCCGGACATATTTAGCTGTGCGGAGAAGACTTGGACTGGGGCCCTGGAGCTCGAGGAGGTAAGGATGAGCAAAGGAGGAGGAAGGCGTGGGTGAAAATGGGGAGCCCTTATCCCTTTATAAAGGCGACGAAAGCGGTGCGCCTGCTCACTTGCCCGTTGAGAATCGCTTACTTCCCAAGCGCCACGATTGATGGCGTGGTGGGATTACCCGTACAAGTATTGATGAGTATCCCGTGATAAGGGGACACGATCTCTGCTTTGACAAGACGTGTCAAGGAAACCGCCTCGCAATATGCGTTGTGGCTGGTTGTGGGAAAGCGGTTTGAATAATGACCCGACCGTAATGACATATCACGTCGTATAAAAAGTTGTCAGCTGAAATATCATTCTCTCTATGGTGGTATGTGAAGATCATTTTGCAGATCCGTACATGGTTTACGTGTTTGATGATTACCTTGGAGTATTCGGAGAAGGAACCCGCCTTGCAATGCCGAAGACAAGACTACATGCCGGACTCATCGTCATTGAAGCTTGGTTCAGGGGCTACTGATGGGAGTCCTGGATTAGGGGGTACCCGGACGACTGGACTACATACTTTGTCCGGACTATTGGAGCGTGAAGATACAAGACTCAAGACTCTGTCCCGTGTCCGGATGGGACTCTCCTTTGCGTGGAAGACAAGCTTGGTGATCCGGTGTATTTCCTTCCTTGTAACCGACTCCGTGTAAACTCTAGCCCTCTCTGGTGTCTATATAAACCGGAGAGGTTGGTCCTTAGAAGGCCGATCACAACTACAATCATAATCATCATAGGCTAGCTTCTAGGGTTTAGCCTCTACGATCTCGTGGTAGATCTACTCTTGTACTAATCATATTGTCAATATCAATCAAGCATGAAGTAGGGTTTTACCTCCATCGAGAGGGCCCGAACCTGGGTAAACATTGTGTCCCTTGCTTCCTGTTACCATCAGCCTGAGACGCACAGATCGGGACCCCCTACCCGAGATCCGCCGGTTTTGACACCGACAGTCGCCACCAGTGCATACAAACTAGCCGACAAAAGAATATACAAAACTGAGAGCACATCATAAGGCATTAGGCCTGGACGGGACGGCCACTGCAAGCAGCCGAACAAGCTGATGAGACCTCAGTTGTGTCAACGATAGATGCTGCATCCCTAGCTTTATATAAGAAAATAAATGGATCTGTTCTGCATAAGGAAGATGTTTTTACAACTACAATTTAAAACTGGTAGTTGCAAACATCCAATCAGATGTAAACAGCAAAGTAAATAGTAGTGGAGGAAATGATGCCTATCTAAATCTATACTAGAACAAATTTTGAAGGCTTGAGAAGATGAACCTACATTACATGTTAACACGGGCTGGACAAAGCCCTTCTCCATGTCGATGGAAGGATAATTCAATAAATTGGAAGAAATATAGGATAATGAAGCTCAGGTGCAGACTGATGATACATAATCAAATAGCAATTAATTAAGTACAGCATTACAAGTCAAAAGGTGATGATAAGAGGAATGCAGACATCAACGAGTGCATTGGCATTGGCTTTATTCAACGTTTTGGTAAGTGTCGTAGAATTGTCACGACAGATGTCCTTATTTTCAGGACTTAGTCGCGAGGCCAAAGCATCTATGTGGTAGCTTGAGAGGGGTTGATCGGGATGAGAGACACAACACAGAAGACAAAGTTTTAGACAGCTTCGGGCCCCGGGAAACATCATCCGGCAATAACCCTACATGCTGTTTGTGGCTTGATACGTCCATTTTGCATCATGCTTTTATATCGATATTTATTGCATTATGGGTTGTTATACACGTTATATTAGAATACTTATGGCTATTCTCTCTTATTTTACAAGGTTTATCATGAAGAGGGAGAATGGCGGTTGCTGGGATTCTGGCTGGAAAAGGAGCAAATATTGGAAACCTATTCTACATAGCTCCAAAAGTCCTGAGACTCCACGAAAGTCAATTTTGGAATTAATAAGAATTATTGGGCAAAGAAAGTACTAGAGGGGGCCCACACCCTGGCCAGGAGGGTGGGGCGCGCCCCCCTACTAGGAGCGCCCCTGTCTCCTGGTCCCCTGGTGGCCCTCCGGTGCCCATCTTCTGCTATATGAAGGCTTTTACCCTCGAAAAAAATCATAAGCAAGCTTATGGGATGAAACTCCGCCGCCATGAGGCGGAACCTTGGCAGAACCAATCTAGGGCTCCAGCGGAGCTATTCTGCCAGGGAAACTTCCCTTCAGGAGGGGGAAATCATCACCATCATCATCACCAACGATCCTCTCATCGGGAGGAATTTAATCTCCATCAACATCTTCACCAGCACCATCTCCTCTCAAAACCCTAGTTCATCTCTTGTATCCAATCTTGTATCAAAACTACAAATTGGTACCTCTGGGTTGCTAGTAGTGTTGATTACTCCTTGTAGTTGATGCTAATTGTCTTACTTGGTGGAAGATCATATGTTCAGATCCTTAATGCATATTAATACTCCTCTGATCATGAACATGAATATGCTTTGTGAGTAGTTACGTTTGTTCCTGAGGACATGGGTGAAGTCTTGCTATTAGTAGTCATGTGAATTTGGTATTCGTTCGATATTTTGATGAGATGTATGTTGTCTCTCCTCTAGTGGTGTTATGTGAACGTCGACTACATGACACTTCACCATTATTTGGGCCTAGAGGAAGGCATTGGGAAGTAATAAGTAGATGATGGGTTGCTAGAGTGACAGAAACTTAAACCCTAGTTTATGCATTGCTTCGTAAGGGGCTGATTTGGATCCATATGTCTCATGATGTGGTTAGGTTTACCTTAATACTTATTTTGTAGTTGCGGATGCTTGCAATAGGGGTTAATCATAAGTGGGATACTTGTCCAAGAAAGGGAAGTACCCAAGCACCGGTCCACCCACATATCAAATTATCAAAGTACCGAACGTGAATCATATGAGCGTGATGAAAACTAGCTTGACGATAATTCCCATGTGTCCTCGGGAGCGCTTTTCTCATTATAAGAAATTGTCCAGGCTTGTCCTTTGCTACAAAAAGGATTGTGCCACCTTACTGAACCTTATTTACTTTCATTTTTTGTTACCCGTTACAAATTATCTTATCACAAAACTATCTGCTACCTATAATTTTAGTGCTTGCAGAGAATACCTTACTGAAAACCGCTTGTCATTTGCTTCTGCTCCTTGTTGGGTTCGACACTTTTACTTAACGAAAGGACTACGATAGATCCCCTATACTTGTGGGTCATCAAGACTCTTTTCTGGCACCGTTGCCGGGGAGTGAAGCGCCTTTGGTGAGTGGAACTTGGTAAGGAAACATTTATATAGTGTGCTGAAATTTTCTGTCACTTGTTACTATGGAAACTAATCCTTTGAGGGGCTTGTTCGGGGCATCTTCGCCCCGACCAGTAGAGCAAAGAGTTTCTCCTCCACCTACTGAACCTACTGAAAATGTTTACTTTGAGATTCCTTCGGGTATGATAGAGAAACTGCTAGCTAATCCCTTTGCAGGAGATGAAACATTGCATCCCGATTTACACCTTATCTATGTGGATGAAGTTTGTGGATTATTTAAGCTTGCAGGTATCCCCGATGATGTTGTTAAGAGGGAGGTCTTTCCTTTATCTTTGAAGGGAGACGCATTGACATGGTATAGGCTATGTGATGATACGGGATCTTGGAACTATAAACGATTGAAATTGGAATTTCACCAGAAGTTCTATCCTATGCATCTTGTTCATCGTGATTGTAATTATATATAAAAATTTTGGCCTCGCAAAGGAGAAAGTATCGCTCAAGCTTGGGGGAGGCTTAAGTCAATGTTATATTCGTGCCCCAATCATGAGCTCTCAAGAGATATGATTATTCAAAAAAAACTATGCTCGGCTTTCTCTCAATGATCGCACCATGCTCGATACTTCCTGTGCTGGTTCTTATATGCTGAAGACTACTGAATTCAAGTGGGACTTATTGGAAAGAATTAAACGCAACTCTGAAAATTGGGGTTTCGATGATGGTAAGGAGTCAGGTATGACACCTAAGTTTGATTGTGTTAAATATTTTATGGATACCGATGCTTTTCATGGATTTAGCGCTAAATATGGACTTGACTTTGAGATAGTAGATTCTTTCTGTGAATCTTTTTCTACTCACATTGATCTCCCTAAGGAGAAGTGGTTTAAATATAATCCTCCCACTGAAGTAAAAGTAGTTGCACCTATTATAGTTGAAGAAAATACTATCACTTATAATGATCCTGTTGTTCCTACTACTTACGTTGAGAAACCACCTTTTCCTGTTAGGATAAAGGAACATGCTAAAGCTTCAATTGTTGTTCGTAAAAGTAATACTAGAACATATACACCTCCTGAGCAAATTAAAGTTGAACCTAGTATTGCTATGGTTAAATATCTCTTGGATGATAATATAGATGGGCATGTTATCTACTTCTGTGATGAAGCTGCTAATATTGCTAGACCTGATGCTAAGATACATAGACCTGTTGTAGGCATGCCTGTTATTTCTATTAAAATAGGAGATCATTGTTATCATGGCTTATGTGATATGGGTGCTAGTGCTAGTGCAATACCTCATTCGTTATATGAAGAAATTATGCATGATATCGCACGCGCTGAGTTCGAAGGTATTGATGTTACTATTAAGCTTGCCAATAGAGATACTATTTCACCAGTTGGGATTGTTAGAGATGTTGAAGTCTTGTGTGGGAAAGTTAAATATCCTACTGATTTTCTTGTTCTTGGTTCCCCACAAGATAGCTTTTGTCCCATTATATTTGGCAGACCCTTCTTGAATACTGTTAATGCTAAGATTCATTGTGAAAAGGATGTTGTTACAATTGGCTTGGGGGATATGAAACATGAGTTTAATTTTGCTAAGTTCCGTAGACAACCCCATGATAAAGAATTGCCTAGTAAGGATGAGATTATTGGTCTTGCTTCTATTGCCGTACCTCCTACTGATCCGTTGGAACAATACTTGCTAGACCATGAAAATGATATGTTTATGAATGAAAGAAGGGAAATAGATGAAGTATTCCTTAAACGGGGTCCTATTCTAAAACACAACTTACCTGTTGAAATCCTAGGGGATCCCCCTCCACCCAAGAGTGATCTCGTGTTTGAGCTCAAACCTTTGCCTGATAATCTTAAATATGCTCATCTTGATGAAAAGAAGATATATCCTGTTATTATTAGTGCTAACCTTTCAGAGCAGGAAGAGGAAAGATTATTGAAAACTCTGAAGAAGCATCGTGCTGCTATTGGATATACTCTGGATGATCTTAAGGGCATTAGTCCCACTTTATGCAGCACAAAATTAAATTAGACGAAGGCTCCAAACCGGTTAGAGATCATCAACGACAGTTAAATCCTAAGATGAAAGAAGTGGTAAGAAAGGAGATACTAAAGTTCCTTGAGGCAGGTATAATTTATCCCGTTGCTGATAGTGATTGGGTAAGCCCTGTCCATTGCGTCCCTAAGATGGGAGGTATTACTATCGTTCCTAATGATAAAGATGAATTGATCCCGCAAAGAATTATCTCAGGTTATAGGATGGTAATTGATTTCCATAAATTAAATAAAGCTACTAATAAAGACCATTATCCTTTACCTTTTATTGATCAAATGCTAGAAAGACTATCCAAACACACACATTTTTGCTTTCTAGATGGTTATTCTGGTTTCTCTCAAATACCTGTGTCAATGGAGGATCAATCAAAAACTAAGTTTACTTGCCCTTTCAGTACTTTTGCTTATAGACGTATGCCTTTTGGTTTATGTAATGCACCTGCTACCTTTCAAAGATGCATGATGGCTATATTCCCTGACTCTTGTGAAAATATTTGTGAGGTACTCATGGATGACTTCTTCGTTTATGGATCCTCTTTTGATGATTGCTTGAGCAACCTTTATCGAGTTTTGCAGAGATGTGAAGACACTAGTATCGTCTTGAATTGGGAAAAGTGCCATTTTATGGTTAATGAAGACATTGTCTTGGGGCATAAAATTTCTGAAAGAGGTATTGAAGTTGATAAAGCTAAAGTTGATGCTATTGAAAAGATGCCATGTCCCAAGGACATTAAAGGTATAAGAAGTTTCCTTGGTCATGCCGGTTTTTATAGGAGGTTCATTAAGGACTTTTCTAAAATCTATAGGCCTCTGACTAATTGATTGCAAAAAGATATTCCTTTTGGCTTTGATGATGATTGTGTAGAAGCATTTGAAATACTTAAGAAAGCTTTGATTACTTCATCTATTGTTCAGCCACCTGATTGGAATTTACCCTTTGAGATTATGTGTGATGCTAGTGATTATGCTGTAGATGTTGTTCTACGACAAAGAGTTGATAAGAAATTAAATGTCATCCAGTATGCTAGTGAAACTCTTGATACTGCCCAGAGAAATTATGCTACTACTGAAAAAGAGTTCTTAGCAGTTGTATTTGCATGTGATAAGTTTAAACCTTATATTGTTGATTCTAAAGTTACTATTCACAGTGATCATGCTGCTATTAAATATCTTATGGAAAAGAAAAATGCTAAACCTAGACTTATTAGATGGGCTCTCTTGCTCCAATAATTTTATTTGCATATTTGCATATTTAAAACAAAAAAGAGGCTAGCCAACTCACCTCTAAGAGGCTCCCCCGATTTCAGCCTTCGTTGGCCGTTGGATCGTGGTCAATCTGGTCTTTGACTTCGTTTGGGCCGTTAGATAATCGTTGCTCTCGCTGCTGGTTTTGACCGCGTGGTAACTTCACATGGCCAATGACGGGTGGGCTCTTATCCCGTGCGTGTTGGCTAGGTAAGCTGTTTCGAGGTGCGGGTGTGCCCTCTCCCCGCATGCCGTGTGCGCGTCGCGCCATTTGCGGGGGCGTGGGTCGGCCCAATCCAATCGCCCGCACGACGCAACCCTTCCTCCCTAGCCGCCAGCCCTGCTCATCCCCTCCTCCCCGCTCCCTCCATCCTCCCCCATGTCGCCGCCCCTCTTCTCCCCGCACGCCTCGGCCGCCTCCTCTCCTCCGCCGTGTCGTCGGGCCCCTCCCTCCTCCTACCTCCTCCTTCCTCCTCTCAGTCCCGTGCCAGCCGCCGCCCAAACCCTAGCCCCCGTTTCCCTCGATCCCAACAGTAATCGCATCCACAGCCACCTTCTCACAGCCGCTGCACCATTCCTCCCTTCTGCCCCTTCCTCCTTCCCGGATCCCCACCACAGCGCCGACCTGCAGACAAAGGGCCAGGCGGTGGTGCGCCCGCCGGATCCGAGGCGCGTGGGAGGGCAGCAGTGGCGCGTCGATCAGATCGAGAGCGACCCCGATGGAGGGGAAGGGACCGGTAGGCGCGTGCAGGCGGCAGAAGCTTGGGGGATTGGGGAGATGGCGGCCAACCGAGTTTCTTCGACTGATCTGGACATGGCCATGGCAGCGCACGCAAGGGGCGGAGGCGAGCGACCCTCTGGAGCAACGCACATCGACAGGTAGGAGCCGTGTGACCCTCCTCTCCCCTTCGCTTGTCTCCTCCTTCCCTTCCCTTCTCACTCCTCTCCGATCTAGGCTGCACATCTGCGTCCGCGACGTATTTCTCTCTCAATTTTTACTGCTTGATTCTCTGGTTTTCTGATAATCTTAACATGATTGCAGACCTGAGTGCGTGATGTGCAGCAGCAAGGTGATACATGCCTCTGCCCTTTCTCTCTCACAATGGTGAGGAGCAAGTGTGTGCTGCTCTGAACCTTTTTGCTTTACAAAAGAGAAACTGGCCTGCACTTTCCCACTGCATGGACATATAATATTTAGTGCTGATACAAGGGTTTGTTGCTGCCGAATGATAGAAATTCAGGCACAAGCGATGGTGATCTTAGTGGGAACAATCAAAAGAGAAGCAGCAAATGAATCCCAGCAGACCCATGTCAGAATAACATATTTGCAATAGAATTTAGCATGTTAATTCTGTAGATAAATGCAGCAGAGACACATGTATATTCGACGGCAATGGGTCTTGCACGCATTGCATGAAGGGAAGGGAACGAGCCGGCTTACCCAATAGAACAAATGTGTGTAGCCTGCGTCGTACCTTGCGATAGAGCTCGTATCCGGCCTTGATCCTGACAACATATATGTACGCTACAGAGCATAAAAATGGGAAAATACAAATATGATTGGTGGTGGGTTCACCATTTAAAAATTTGATCTACCAATTGTGTTTTAATGATTTCTACTTGAGCTAAAACCACGACAATAATTTTGGAACGGAGGGAGTACTTATTTGTTGTTGTATCTTTGATAGTTTGATAAAAAATATCATGAAGGTTAAATCGGGCGTGGTTTTAATATATTTTTCTTACAAGATATTACATCGGCTTTCTGGTTTGGAAATACTTATAATCGTTTTCTTCTAACTGCATCTGAGCCTACACTTTTGTAGACTACTCAGGATAGAGATGATATGAATGTGAGCAACAAAGTTATTTACTCGGGAATGCCTTGGTAGGTCTCTCTAACTATTCAGTTTCATCCACAGGATTAACATTTCTTCAACTTGCTCTCCTCCCACCTTCAATTTCTTTAATTTTTTTGTATTAGCAAGTAGAAACCGTAGCTTGTTTGAATTATGTGAAGTGCATCCATGTAACAGTTGCCTCTTGAAGAATGCTGACAAAGTGCAAATATGATACAGTTTTGCTGATTGGATGCATTATATTCCAAGTTAACCTTTGCGTTGAGAATATCATCCTATTTTTTATAGGAACAACTCGCTATCAGTGCATTACAATTTTGTGTGGTACGTTTGTTTTTACCTATTCCAGTTCTGAGCCTTACTTGTTCATATGGTTTCAATTGCCGTCTCTCATGTGACGTTGAGAAAATCACATGTATATGCGTATTTTTTCCTCTGTACCCTGATTTATCTTAGTCCTTATGTCAAAGATACTGGATGTAGTAATAGATCGACGTACTAACAAATGCAAAGAGAATGGACCTCCTCTTGATTAGCTCAAGAGGACCTGTATAGTGGCTTCATGTAATTTCTTGATTTCCCATAATGATTTTGCTGGCAATTTGTCAGTGTATTTATAGCTGAAATTGTATGTATATATTACAAATTTACATTGCAACAAATTAATAAGGAGTATAGAAGCATTTGCATCTATCTAACATATTTGTATGGTATGTTTCAAAAATCTCAAGGTTAGATATGTACTGATGTATGAGGCTATCATTAGGATGGAAGACAATTAATGTTAAAATATTGTTTGATTTTCCTTCGTTCTGTAAACAGCAATACAAGCTATGTTTGCACCATGATTCTATTCCAATTTTTTTAACAACTGACAATTAACAACACATCAAATGTTCCGTATTGAAATGGGTCATAATGGTTATATTCTACGACAGGATTAGTTTTGTTTATACTGTAACCTGTTCAAGGATTGATGAGTTTTCGAACCCTACGATCTTTGCACACTAAGGTTCAGTTGTGTTCTTTGTGAAATATACATCCTGCAAGTCTCATGTGTCTTGCGTTGTTTTTGCTTTCCAAGCTACAGGCTTTTGATATACTCAAAATGAGATTCTTTATATGGTGTTCGATTCCTCTTGCTATCACCACAACGGGAAATGTCTTACCCCCGCAAAAAAAACGGGAAATGTCTTACGGTGGCAATATGCTCTTCTATGATGTCTGATTGACTTTTTTTTAGCATGAAGAATAAATTTTACTTCACTAAGATTAGTTTCTGTTCACATTGCTCTGTATATAAAAAAGGATTGTTGTGCTTACAAGGTTTATGACATTTTGGCGAAACATTATTTAGTAAAAAAGTATGTAGAGGTGAACTTTAGAGGTGAAATGTTGTGGGTGTTCTGACAAAGAGATGCTTGGACTAACTTTAGCGTCACACCTTATTCAATATCTGGGTATTGGTTTCTACTAACTGTCAGTGCCTTAATTTTTGTTTTCCTCCCAATGCCATGTGATATTTACTGGACTATAATTCACATGCTTGCAAGTCGTCGTCGTGTCTCCCTCTCTAACTGCCCCCCTCCCATCATCTTGGCTTGCTCACTGTCACTATGTCAGATACCATTTTATTTATCTCATTAAGTTGTATTGATTGGCAAAAACACCTCACAAATGCCAAAAAATAAGCAACTCCTCTTGATCAGCTCAAGAGGATCTCCAGTGGCTTCATGGTATTTCTGAATGTATCTGTATACCAGCCGAACGGGCAAATACTCAAGTGACTGAATGTGGTGACTATAAAAGTCAGAACCGGGTACTTTTATCTCTTGTGGAGAATATAAATATTTTTGTGGGTGCTCTTGTGTACATATAAAAAATTTAAGGTGGTCATGATTCAGCTGACTAGGTTTTTTTTCTGTGTGAAGGAAAGAAAAAAGTTGGTACCTAATAGAACCAAAGTAATCGATCCTCTTCTGTACATTTGTAGAAATAAAATAGAATAGCTTGGAAAGTAGTTTTGATATCATTTTTGGAAATAGCATATAGGTAGTCATGGCAGGTTTTCTATGATCCAAATAAGAGTACACATGCCTTTGTTTTAACATACAGATTAAATGTTGAAAAGTACATTTTGATTGCTTAGTCAGTGTATTGTCCGTTCAAAAAAAAGTCAATGTATTGATAATAGTTTGGCTTCCTTGGTGGTGTAGATTCAAGGAAATTTATAAAATTCATGCATTCTTTCTTAACTTTTTTGCATTTATATGTTCTGTACTGTTGAGTAAACTCAGTTGCAGCTATAGCAAGTGAGCTCTATATTCAATTCAGCTAACAGTTTTTGTTCCTACTATTAAAACATATACTGTTTTTTAAGAGAAACATACCTAATGTTTTATTTGATTAACCCTGTATGTATAGCAAATTTCTTCTAATTTGTTTTTCTTAAGTGCTGAAGACTTCCATAAGGGCGCAACTACAAATAGTTCTTATCTTCAGAGGGTAGCCTTAGTCTCTCTACCTTTTCTTTTTTGGTGTTGATAATTGGATTAAATATGTTAGATAGCTGCTGAGTATTTTGATTTGTTCTTAGGAAAATCGTTTACGCCAAGAGATAGAAGACCTGGAGGACACTGGGTATAAGTTGAGAGTTCTCGCACAAAATCATCCGGACACACCGTAAAATGGATAGATGACCTGTTTGCGCCTCAAGAAGTCATAGGCAGGACCAAATATATGATGGAGTGCACGACCAAAATCTATCCATTTTGGTCGTGCGCTCCATCATACATTTGCGCCTCTAAAATTAGTTTGTTGACTAAATTGTGTTGTTCCCTTTTGCCGTTCTCTACTCTTTTTGCCGTTTTAACTGTAAAATATGATATATGATATAATGGTTATTTGTATATCGAGCAGGTGATGTAATTACTTTCAATAGTGCTTCAGCTCTGCAATCGACAGTTTGACCTCATGCTAGGGCAGCCTCAGCCAGTTGCCTCTTCTATCAAAGGTAAAGAACAAAAGCCTTTTCTTTTTTGCACATTACAACTTCATGTTATTCCGTTCTCACCATAATAATCATTTTTTTTGTTCCATATAAAGTGGCAGTAGGTTCTTTTCTTGCCAATGATTAATTATCTGATCCCTTGAGGCATTAATATCATGCAAGCTCTGTATATTGCTGGTGGTCTTCCCACTGTAATTCATTGTCACCATGCTGCTAATTTTGAGTTTTGCTTGTTTTGTACTCACATGTAATTCCTTTGTTACATCTTTGTTTTGTTATGTGCAAGTGCTGATGGAAGACATCCTGAGTCCTTATTGCATGCTAGAGAACAACAACTATCTTGTTGGCGATTCCCCTGATATTTGGTTCTACAAGTGTGGCATATGGACCAATGAAAGCAAAGATATTCTGAATGTAATAGCTATATGGGTTGCGCCAAATGGGTCAACAGTGGAAGCGTCACGCTTAAGTACCTGTGGATGTGTACTATGCAAGCATTTTCAGACAATGCAATGGCACCCTGTTTGTACATTCACACCCTTTGAATGCCACAATCAGACTAAGAAGATGTCTAAATGAGTTGTGAGGCTGCCTCCATATAAGTGTTTCTGTAAACCGATCTATGTCATTCTACTACCTGTACTGCTATCTGTAATACAATCCACATTGCATTCAATGAGCAAAGTTTGATAAATTGTATTTGTCGTCATATCCACACTAACTTACTCGCTTTTCCGAACATTGTATTATTTTTCACTTGAAAACCGATCTAAGTTAGTCTACTATCTGTAATACAATTCACATTGCATTGTCATCTACTCCTTCTGTTCGCAAATGTAAGTCTTTTTAGAGATTCCAACAAGGGATTACATACAGAGCAACATGAGTGAATCTTCACTCTAAAATATGTCTATAAATTCGTATGTTGTAGTCTATTTGAAATCTCTAAAAAGATTTATATTTAGGAATGGAGGGAGTACATCTCCTACTTACTCACTACTAACATTCTTTCTAATTCGCTTCTTGCACCATTGGCGCAACCGGGTCATCTATCCATTTTACGGTGTGTCCGGATGATTTTGTGCGAGAACTCTCAACTTATACACAGTGTCCTTCTCCAGGTCTTCTATCTCTTGACGTAAACGATTTTCCTAAGAACAAATCAAAATACTCAGCAGCTATCTAACATATTTATTCCAATTATCAACACCCAAAAAGAAAGGGTAGAGAGACTAAGGCTACCCTCTGAAGATAAGAACTATTTGTAGTTGCGCCCTTATGGAAGTCTTCAGCACTTAAAAAAACAAATTAGAAGAAATTTGCTATACATACAGGGTTAATCAAATAAAATATTAGGTATATTTCTCTTAAAAAGCAGTATGTGTTTTAATAGTAGGAACAAAAACTGTTAGCTGAATTGAATATAGAGCTCACTTGTTATAGCTGCAATGTATATTCGAAAAACAAGGCTAACAACAACAAAGAAAGGAATTTTTCAGTATTATCATTACTCATCAGTGCTTGTTCTCGCATTTCATATTGCCCTTGACAATTCATATTTATGAGCATGTTCTTACAATTCAGACCTAACGTTCTTTTTTCTTTCCTTGGGCACTTCCTCAAGAATCTTGTTGAGGTGTCTATTTCCCCTCTTTGTGTCATGAATGATTGTGATATTTGTGGTCTTCTCTTTTCTTTTTCTTGATTTGTATTGGATATGCTACTCGCATCTTTGAACATGCATAGGGCCTCTCAGTCTTTAACCCTGACTATAAAAATCCATTGATGGAAGCTAGGGAGGGCCAAAATGAACATCCGGCTCCCTGGGTCTAAGCCATCGAGATGGTAGAGATGACGTTTCCATGTCAACTACTCCAGCAGCCGGACAAGGCATATAAAAACCATGGATCCTTTGCTCCCCAGGCCGGAAAATGATCATAGTGATGTCTACGACCTCCTCCAAGATGTATTAATCTCAATCTCATGTTTGGTTTTCTTCCCTTTTCTCTTCTAATGATGTAATTTCTTTTACTAAGATAACACCATGTTTGTTGTAATACCTTATTTGATGTAAAATCCCTCTTCTACTTTGAATGAATTTACTGCATATATTTCTTATTTAGTTCAGTTCATCATTCAGAGACGGTGGAATATTTTTGTCCTTCACAGGTTAAATTAGCATTGCGTAGTCCTTTATAGGTTAAATGAGCATTGCGTAAAAGTATGTCTAAGTTCTCTTACTTCAAGTGCTTCAAGTAAATGAAATTGTCTATTTCGAATATATTACCTTTTAATAATAATCATAATGAGAGAGGGGTATGCTTCTCTCTCTCTGGGCAAATGTTAGTTTAGACAACATGTACTAAGAAATAAAAACTCTGGAAATGTGTTTGAATTGCACAAAAAGAGTTCGTAGTTCTTATTCATACTTGAAACACGTGAGGCTCTGCAAATTAAACCATGTTTTTTTCAAGGCCCATATGGATTTAGCAGACCACAACTAAACCGACTGTATATACATGGCATGTTTCACCGCGAACATGGCTTTAGTTGAAGGTTCTTGCAACATGAAACTATTTTCATCGACAACATGTCTTCAGCAGGTCTCTGTGCCATTTGGCGCAATGGGTCAACTAGTTATTGATAGAAAGGGAGCTGAGAACCCCGTTGCAGACAACTTGTCTAGGTTAGAGAATGTTCTTGATGACGCACTGCCTATTGATGATAGCTTTCCTGATGAATAATTAGCGGTCATTAATGCTTCTTAGACTGCTCGTTGGTATGCTGATTATGCTAATTGCATTGTTGCTAAATTTGTACCACCTAGTTTCACATACCAGCAAAAGAAAAAAATTCTTTTATGATTTAAGACATTACTTCTGGGATGACCCACACCTTTATAAAGGAGTAGATGGTGTTATTAGACGTTGTGTACCTGAGCAAGAACAGGAACAGATCCTATGCAAGTGTCACTCCGAGCCATATGGAGGACACCACGCTGGAGATAGAACTGCACATAAGGTATTGCAATCCGGTTTTTATTGGCCTACTCTCTTCAAAGATGCCCGTCAGTTTGTCTTGTCTTGTGATGAATGTCAAACAATTGGTAATATTAGTAGACGTCAAGAAATGCCTATGAATTATTCTCTTGTTATTGAACCATTTGATGTTTGGGGCTTTGATTATATGGGACCTTTTCCTGCCTCTAATTGATATACACATATTTTAGTTGTTATTGATTACGTTACTAAGTGGGTAGAAGCTATTCCAACTAGTAGTGCTGATCATAACACCTCTATTAAGATGCTTAAAGAAGTTATTTTTCCGAGGTTTGGAGTCCCTAGATATCTCATGACTGATGGTGGTTCAGATTTTATTCATGGTTCTTTTCATAAAATGCTTGCTAAGTATGATGTTAATCATAGAATTGCATCTCCTTATCACCCACAGTCTAGCGGTCAAGTAGAGTTGAGTAATAGAGAGCTCAAATTAATTTTGCAAAAGACTGTTAATAGATCTAGAAAGAACTGGTCCAAGAAACTTGATGATGCATTATGGGCCTATAGAACTGCATATAAAAATCCTATGGGTATGTCTCCGTATAAGATGGTTTACGGAAAAGCATGTCACTTACCTCTCGAACTTGAACATAAGGCATATTGGGCTATTAAAGAGCTCAACTATGATTTCAAACTTGCCGGTGAGAAGAGGTTATTTGACATTAGCTCACTTGATGAATGGAGAACCCAAGCCTATGAGAATGCCAAACTATTTAAAGAAAAAGCTAAAAGATGGCATGACAAAAGGATACAAAAGCGAGAATTTAACATAGGTGATTATGTGTTTCTATTCAACTATCGTTTAAGATTTTTTGCAGGAAAACTTCTCTCTAAATGGGAAGGCCCTTATGTTATCGAGGAGGTCTATTGTTCCAGTGCCATAAAAATCAACAACTTCGAAGGCACAAGTCCGAGGGTGGTGAACGGTCAAAGAATTAAACATTATATCTCAGGTAATCCCATAAATGTTGAAACTAATATTATTGAAACCATAACCCCGGAGGAATACATAAAGGACACTTTCTGGAACGTTTCCGACTCCGAAAAGGAATAGGTATGTGGTACGGTAAGTAAACCGACTCCAAAACAATTCTAATGGCATTTTTTCTCCGTTTTGGAATATTTAAGAATTTAGGAAAGCAAGAAGTAATCCGGGAAGGACACGAGGCCTCCACGAGGGTGGCGGGCGCGCCACCTCCCAGACTCTGTTTTCTTGCACAATACTTCTTTTGGTCGGTAAAAATTCATTATATAATCTCTCGAAGGTTTTGACCTCCGTATCATGCAAAAATCTTTTGTTTTCGTTTCGAGCTGTTTTTCTGACAGATCTAGAGCACCATGACGTCTCCAAGCACTCCCAAGGACAAGTTTTTCGAGAGGGTCATCAAACCCTATCTTGCGGAGGTGTTGTGACACCCTCAAACCATTGAGATGCGTGATGGGGTGCTGCACATCCGCGATGTGGAGGGACCAAGGCATACCGGAAGCGTGGAGACAAAGCTCGAAGCTATGGAACAACAAGTTTTCTAGTGCCAAATGATGGTGGAGCGTGGACTTAACGCCAACCAGATGATGATCGCGGAACTCACCAACAACCACAAGCTAGACGCCAATAACATTGGGGAGACCATCTTCAAGCTTCATGAGAAAATCGAGCATCTCCAAGCCCAGATCTATGACCTGCAAAACCAAAACTGTGAGTATGAATATAGATTCAAGAGGATGAGTTTGGCTGCAGATTTGAGGATCCCGGAGACTCGATCATCCTTCTATGATGGTGAGCCTATGCCTTGGAAGACGGACGACAAGCCTACATCATCAACAACTCCTTCTTCACCACCTCCGAGGACATAATCACATGGGTATGGACACTCCCCTTGGCAACTGCCAAGCTTGGGGGAGGTGCCCCGGTATCGTATCACCATCACACTCCTATATTTACCGTTTTTCTTAGTTCGATCCTTTTAGTAATATCTTGATCTAGTAGAATGAAGTTTTGGCATGAATTAGTTTTGAGTTTTGCTTTGTGATCCTTTTATGTAATCGAGTCCGTGAGCTATATAATAAATATTAGTGTTGAGTCAAGGGCTTTGCTATCTTGCTATGATCTTGACAAAGTAGAAAGAAAATAAAATAATAAAAAAAGAGTTCATATTGATCTTATGGATAGTAATGACTTCACATATAAAGAGTATGAGACTTAAAAGTTGTTGAAAGTTGACAAACATAGTTTTGGTCATCGTTACAATTAATAGGAAGTAATAAAGAAAGAGAGGTTTTCACATATAATTATACTATCTTGGACATCTTTTATAATTGTGAGCACTCATTAAGTATGACATGCTAAAGAGTTGATGTTGGACAAGGAAGACAACGTAATGGGTTATGTTTTCTAACATCTCAGTTAAAGTATATTGTCATGGATCATTCAAACATGTTGAGCTTGCCTTTCCCCCTCATGCTAGCCAAAATTCCTTGCACCAAGTAGAGATACTACTTGTGCTTCCAAATATCCTTAAACCCAGTTTTGCCATGAGAGTCCACCGTACCTACCTATGGATTGAGTAAGATCCTTCAAGTAAGTTGTCATGTTGTAAGCAATAAAAATTTCTCTCTAAATATGTATGACTTATTAGTGTGGGGAAAATAAGCTTTATACGATCATGTGCGGGGATGTATGCAACGAGGCGCCACCATCGACGCACATGGCCTCTCTGGCTTTCTGAAACTCGTGGTCGCCGGACTCGTCGTCCTTGTCATGATCATCGTCTTCCTGCTTCTTGTCGCGGCCCCGGGCGGGCCTCTCTTGCTGATTATCCTTGCCGCGGCGGCCTCCTTGGCCACCATGTTTCTTGTCAGATCCCTCGGCACCATCCGGGCCTTTCTCCTTGTCCCGCCGCTCATACTCGGCTTTCTGCTTCTCGGCGAGCAGCTCTACCTGCCGACAGTTTTGGAGATCATGGCCCTTGGTGCGGTGGATTTTGCAATACTGCTTGTCGGAGCCTCCTGGCTTATATGGCCGCCAAGGCCCAGCAAGTGGCACACCCGGCAACCTCCTTGCCGGGGTCACTTGACTTGGGTTTCTTGGTGGCGCCGGTATCGTCAGATCCCTCGACGGCAAGCACGGTCTTGCTCATGCGCTTCCTGTTACGGCGTCGGCCCTTCTTCGCAGGGGTGGCAGTGTTATCCGTGGAGTGAGTTCCCGCGCATGCGTCTTCACCGGGGTACTTCCTTCCCTCCTTAGCACGAGCGCATCGATCGACCAGAACATAGAGTTCGGCCACATCCTTAACCTTGTTCATCGCCAGCTCTTCACGCATCTTGCGATTGTGCATGTTCTGATGGAACGCACTGATCACGGCGGCAGGATGAACGTCGGGGATGTTGTACTACACTCGGCTGAACATTTGGATGTACTTGTGCAAGTTTTCTCCTTCCTTCTGGGGGATGATGTGTAAACCACTCGCCTGGCCATGATCTTGGTGACCTCCGGTAAAGGCGCCAACAAACTCATGGCACAAATCCGCCCAAGAAGAGATGGAATCCACCGGCAAGTGCATCAACCTTGACATAACATTAGGTTTGAGTGCCAACGAGAAGTAGTTGGCAAGCACCTTATTGTCGCGGGCCCCAGCAGCTTGCATCGCGATGGTGTAGATGCTGAGGAACTCTGATGGGTGAGTCTTGTCGTTGTACTTCTCGCCAACGTCGGGCTTGAACTTACGGTGGGAGGGACACTGGAACTGCCGCAGCTCACGGGTGAAAGCCGGACAACCCACCTCGTAAGGTAGGCCACCGTAGCCTCCCGGCACTGGGTGGTCCATAGCGGGCCCTGCCTGCCTGTCCGACTGGTGGCGTGCGTCACGTCGGCGCTCGATCATAGTTCAAGCGTCCTCATGGGCCCGCTCCCGAAGGACTTGGCGTTGATCGCGGTTGGTTCGCGGGTCAGACGACGCGATGAAAATATCATCACGAGCGTCGCCACGACGGACCGACGCCCGGGGTGGTCGGGACGGAGGTGGGGAGTACACCATGGACGCATCACCATCGGCATGGCCTCCGCTGGCACGCGGTAGCCCGGCGTAGCAACGGCCGACGGGTCCCGCCGGCCATAACCCATCGTTGTTGGCAATGCCGACGAGGCTCCAGATGGAGGCCCTCCATTCGTCAAGCTTCTCCATGGTGGGAGGAAAATCGAGGAGCAGCTGCGCGCGCTAGAGCTTCCGCTAGCGTGGGTGGCGGCGAAAGCTGGGTGGACCGCGATGCACCTCGACTCCTAACCACGTTGGAAGGGGCTGCGTCACGGCTCTGCAGCCGTTCGCCACCTCCATCAGCACCTCGGCGCGCATGCTGGCCCTCTTCTTCATGTGATGGACGCATGGGACTCTTCCCAGGGCGGCGCGCAGGGCCACCGACACGGTGACGCTGCTCATCACGCACAACCTGAGAGGAGCGCGTCGTGGGCGCCGGTGTTGGCGTCTTGGAGGTCACCGTGCCACCGCCTGGCAGGACGGCGGCGCCCCTGGAGGGCCCCGCGCCACCTGTGGGGGGCCCGACTCCACCTCCAGAGCCCGCGACTGGTGGCTCGCCGCCTGGCGTGCGAATGATGCCACTTGCCAGGCCGGGACCATCGGGGTGATGTAGATGTTTGCGGGCCGCGCCACGGGTTCTCTCCGTGACTGGCCCGCTACCGGTCCGTGCCCGTACCAACCCGGTCCCGGACGAACCGATCGCCGTGGTCACCTTCTTCTTAGGATCCATGGCGATGAAGAACAGCTAGGTCAACTGCTAGACCAGATCCTCACGGTCGCGCCCCCTACCTGGCGTGCCAAAGATGTCGGTGGGAAACGACACCTATGGGATCACTGGAATCCCTTCTACGGTTGCGGGGCGCGGGGATCGTGAGAAGAGCAGGACTAGTAGACAACACAAGGGGGATTTACCCAGGTTCGGGCCGCAAAGATGCGTAAAACCCTACGATCCTGCTTTTGGTGGATGTATTAGTGTTCTTGAGCTCTCGAACTAGCTCTAGGTGCTGCGAGGTTCAAAAGAGCCGAATCCTTCTCTCGTGCGCCATGGGCCTCCTTTTATAGGCGGAAGGGGTTGCCACAGTGGCACAAAGGAGGTGGAAAGTGCTACAGCGTTATGAGCTTATGGCTGGCGTTATAGGAAAAAGTGCATTAAATGCAATGCTTAGATGTCCCTTCGCTTTATCGGGGACGGGGGCGAGGCCCGTCCCGTCCGTTGCCGCTCCTCCTTGCTTCGACACGCACCCTGGCCAGCGATGCATGCGGTGCCATTTAGGCAGGCAGACAGCTGAGGTGGCGCGATGGTGGAGCCTCCACAAAGGGTTGCATGTTGCCAAGAAGGCGCCTGCCCAGCTGGTTGGGTCGGCAGCTGCATGCAAACGGCGGTGAGGACTTAGCTGGCGCGGTCCTGGCAGTGGCCCTGCCGGTGCGCTTGGCGAGGGTCTTGCCGGGTGGCCCGGCAAGGGTCTTGCCGCGGTGCGCTGGCTTCCCTGGCAAAGATCTCGTGGGTTTCTTCGGTGAGGATGGTTTCCTTCCTATCCGCATTTGATCTTGAGCATTTTATGCCTTCACAAAGATCTGCATGCCACCATGGAGGTGCCTCCCGAGCCCTGTCCTGACGCGTTTGTCTAGCGTTGGTGGGCTCAAGGGTGGCTCGCTCGGCTGGTGGGGGCGGGCTCCCCCGGCAAGGGTCTTGCCGGGGCCACTGAGGCTGCCCCGGCAAGGGTCCTTGCCGGGGGAACCTGCTCCGCCCATCTGATCTTTGTGGTCTTGGTCCTTGTCGTTGCTCTGTTTGCCTTGTTGCTTCGGCTTCTCTCCGGCTTCCCTTTCCTGCCCTGTTATGTGTGGCCGTGGCAGGAGGCTCTAACTGCCCATGCACAAGTGAAGTGGTCAAAAGCAGAGCCCCTACTTTTGTACACCGACAGGAGCCCCTGGGCTTGGGCCACATATAAGGGCAACGCGTTGTTAGGCTAGGCCCTGAACGGTGCGCGGGCAGTTGGGGCGGATTTTTACCGCGGCCACTGTTCCATCCGCCGCGCTTCCCCATGACCTGCGTTGAACACGCGACGTGGGGGTCGTGCGCGCGCATGACATGGGCATGCTGGCGTCACCTTGTGGTGGACAGTAAAGAGGCGACTTGCGTGTCTCTTCGAGACTGTAGGGCCGCCTCCCATTTACTGCCCTTGCTTGGGAACCATCGTTCCATGCATCCCATTGCGCCCGCCCCTTGCACCACGTTCGCTGCATGCATAACGCAGAGCGCATGGCAGGCACACGGGACGTGGGAAGTCACGCTCGTGCAGGTCGATTCCTACGCGCCTTCAATGGAGCGGGGAGGGCGGTCAACGACACCGCTTGCTGTCACTTCAACAAGCCGGATTTGCTGAGAGTGGGCGGCCGAGCCTCGCCCCCGCCCCTTTATAAAGAGGGGAGCGGGAGGAACGGTGCCTCTCAACTCTTCGCCATTTGTCTCTCCCCATTCCTGCTTCCCTGCTTCTTTTGCCATGGCGAGGGGGCGTGGCGATGCATCATCGCTGACGGCGAGGTCTCGGCCAGAGAGCGCATCGCTCCTCCCCAAGAGCTCATAGTGGCGGAGACGACCACTAGAGAAAGGGGGAGGGGCGGGGCCGAGGCCGTCGTGGTGCTTAGGGGAGAGGAGGACGGGGCGGCAGATCAGCCTCGCCTCTGCCGGCAGCCCCTCCTCCGATTGGGGGCCACACTGGAGACAATCCCTGCGAGTTCTTCGTCAGGCTGCGCCAGCCCTCGCGCCGTCGCCTTCGCCTCCCGACTCCATTCGCATGGGAGATGGAGCTTGATCCGCCGCAGGCATTGCGGCTGCATATGAGGGGTTGCGGGAACAGCGACACATGGGCCGACGTCGAGTTCCCCGCCCCTCATGTCATGTATCTTCACCGAGGGTGGAAGACCTTCGCTCGCCTCCACAGCTTGATGGATGGGCTCACCCTCCATTTCAAACTAATGGAGGGTGGCCTCCTCTCCGTCAAGATCTTTGGGCACTTCGGGACCCACGTGAGGTGCTGCGTGGAGAGCTCCTTCAACGATGAAGATTCCTCCTCAAGCGAGAGTGGCGAGGAAGACAACGGCAGCGACGACGAGGGCAGCAGGTGGCAGGATGACGGGTCTGACTAGGTGTCGGGCGCCACTCCGAGCGGCACCGGCGACCCCATCATCCGTGTCGCCGGCTCCTTGAACTTCTCGGGGTCGTCTCCTTGGGCGGCTGGCGTTGGGAGGCCGCGGAAGAGGAAGAGGGTGGGCGGCAAGGCCGTCAAGTCAGAGTACGCGGGCTCCGACGCCTTCATCGCGTATTGACGTCCTGCCGCCTCGTCTTCGAGCTCTGCCTCCGGCGCCGCCATCACCACCCAGCCCTTGGACCGCCACCGAGATGCTCTGTTGGTGTCTTCTGCCACTCGTAGCTTGCCTAGGCGCCCCTTTTGCCCTTCTGCTTTCTTGTTCCATTTCCTGAGGAGACAAGAAAGGGATTACGGGCACCTTATATCTTTTTAGTTTTGTAAGCCCTCGGGCCTTTGTTAACTTTAGGACTTGTAATACCCTTTTTCATGTTTTTCATTTCGTATGGACTGTACCTGTACGGGATGTTTTTTAATGAAAAAGGGATGTTTGCCGGGTTTTTCGCTCGTGGGTGGAACCCACAACAAGGAGTGAATCCTTGCCACCTTTAAGATAAGCGTTTCTTCGCCCAGCAACAGGCCTTGCCGCCCCCCACCTCGCTCGACCTTTCTCACACTCTTGGCGGAGGTAGGGATGAGGTGGGCTTAGGCTCCTCGTTCCTATTCTTTGCTGCCGCGGCTACGACCAGATTCGGACACAGGGGTTAATCCTTGGGTTCCAAAAAGGGGGAGCACGATAGCTTGGAGATAGAACGGGGTTTCACGTATCCCAGTCCATAACGAGATGCATGATAGAGGGTAAGGAACTTATCTAGATCTGTAGCCCCCGGCAACCTTGGCTTTCCGCGGATGGATCCTCGTTCTTGCAACCCCCGGCAACTCTGGCTTGCCGGGGTCCGGACGCTGATCCGTTCCCTATCTTCCAAAACAGCTCGGCAAGAATACTTATGTGCCCTGCAAACCAAAGAAGACAGAGAATAACAGAGAGACGCGTACTCGACCTCTAAGCTCGGGGTTAGCCGCCGCTAAGCACTATCAACCCTAACCAAGGAGGAGACTCAACCTAGCATGCATGCTATAACTTAGGGCGCCAGCGCTTCGTTTATTTATGCTCAGGGTCTGCGCCTGGCTTTGTACAAAGGGTTACATGCCTTGCCGGCAAGGCTTGCACAAAAGGGTGGCTTGCCGGGAGGCCCGATAGCCGCGCCTTATGGGTAAAACTTGCGAAGATGCTCGATGTTCCAAGAGTTGCTCACTGGAATGGCATCTTCAGTCTCCAGCCGGACTGCGCCAGGCCTGGTGACTCGTGCTACCCGATAAGGGCCTTCCCACTTCGGCGTAAACTTGTTGGAATTCTTGGCCGACTGAACATGCTGAAGAACAAGGTCGCCTTCCTCAAAGCTCCGGGCATGAACCTTGGGCTATGGTAGCGGCGCAAGGCTTGCTGGTAGCATGCTGCCCTCACAGCCGCCCGGAGATGATCTTCCTCAAGGAGCATCGCATCCTCTTGCCGCAATCGCTCTTGCTCAAGCTCATCATAAGCGAGCACCCGAGGTGACCCGTATATGAGTTCTGTGGGGAGAACTGCTTCTGCCCCATAAACCAGGGCAAAGGGTGTCTGGCCGGTGGCTCGATTTGGCATCGTTCTGATCGACCAAAGAACTGCCGGCAACTCATCAATCCAGCGCCTTCCACTCTTGCGCAGCCTGTCAAAAGTCTTCATTCTTAAGCCTCGCAAGACTTCAGCATTTGTTCTCTCCGCTTGTCCGTTGCTCCGTGGATGTGCCACGGAAGCAAAACAGACCCTGTTGCCGAGATCCTCAATGTATTGCATGAAGGCATGGATTGTGAACTATGTGCCGTTGTCGGTGATGATCCTATTGGGCACCCCAAAACGGCATACTAGTCCCTTGAAAAACTTGATGGCTGACTGCGCTATCACCTTCCTCACTGCTTCCACTTCTGGCCACTTTGTGAACTTGTTGATGGCAATGTACAAGTACTCAAAGCCCCCGACAGCACGGGGGAAAGGGCCCAATATGTCGAGCCCCCAGACCGAGAAGGGCCGTGAGAGAGGGATAGTTTGAAGGGCTTGAGCGGGTTGATGGAGCTTCTTCGAATGGAACTGGCACGCTTCACACTTGGTTACTAGTGCCGTCGCATCCTGGAGGGCGGTGGGCCAGAAGAAACCTTGCCGGAAAGCCTTGCCGGCAAGGACCCTCGACCCTATGTGGGAGCCACATATGCCTCCATGTATCTCTGCCAACAGCTTTAGTCCTTCCTCCCGGGAGATGCATATCAATTTCACCCCATTCGGTCTTCTTCTGTACAATACGTTGTCAACAAATTGGTACAGAGCAGACCGGCGGGCTACTCTTTCTGCCTCTTCCTGCTCCTAAGGAAGCTCTCCTTTTTGAAGGAATTAGATGGTGTGCTGCGCCCATGCCGGAGCCTGTGGCTCGACGACAAGGACCAAAGGAATCTCTTCTGCCACGAGAGCGGCCGCCTCCTCGGCCACGACCTGAGGTCCTGCCGGAGTCGGTCGCCCCGCGGCAGGATCGGCATCCACAGCAATATCTTCGCCGGCGGCTCTGGGGAGCTCGGTGGGGAAGTACTTGCCGGGGCCTAGCTTCCTTCGCTTGTTCTGCCCGGTCGACGGCTCAACGGATGGTTGGGTTAACTGAAGCACAAAAGTACCTGGTTCCACAGGTAGCTTGAGGGCAGCACGCTTTGACAGGTAGTCGACGATGTTGTTCTCCGCCCGAGGGACATGCTCCGCTTGTATATCGTCAAAGCGCTCCTCCAGTTTCCTCACCTCATCTACGTAAGCTTCCATCAACGGGCTTTGATAATCTTTGTTGATCTGCCTAACGACGAGCTGTGAGTCGCCCCTGATGATGAGCTTCTTAACTCCGAGGTCTGCCGTGATCCTGAGACCGGCAAGCAAACCCTCGTACTCGGCGGTGTTGTTGGTTGACATCTCCCGGGGGAAGTGCATCTGGATGACATACTTGAGGTGCTCTCCGGTGGGTGCGACAAGCAGCACACCAGCACCGGCGCCTTGCAGCGAGAAGGCTCCATCAAAGTACATGATCCAGTTGTGACTCGTTTCCTTGCTAGGGAGAGTGGTCTCCTGTATCTGTTTGTCAGGCGTCGAGGTCCATTCCGCCACAAACTCCGCCAAGACTCTGCTCTGAATTGTCGAGGTACTTTCAAACTTCAAACCGAAACTTGACAGCTCCAGGGCCCATTCCACAATCCCCCCCGTTGCATATGGGTCGTGCAGTATCCGTTGCAATGGGAGGCGGGTGACTACCGTGATCTCGTGCGCCTGGAAGTAATGGCGCAGCTTCCTTGAGGCCATAAGGAGGCCGAAGAGCAACTTTTGCACACCTGAGTACCTCGACCTAGCCCCCTGCAAGAGGGAGCTGACAAAGTACACTGGGTGCTGCACCATTTTCTTCTTCGGCGCCTCTTCACCCGGTCGCGTGGGTCCTGTCACGCTGCCGTCAGCTCCTGCCGGAGACCCAATCTTGCCGGGATCGAGCCCTGTCGGAGAGGGTTTCGGCTTTCCATCTGTTGGCTCTGCCGCTGCCGCTGCCTTCTCGTCGACCTCTCTCTGCGCCACTAGTGCGACGCTAACCACCTGATTTATTGCCGCTAGATAAAGCAGCAACGGTTCCTGTGGTTTGGGCGCGACCAACACTGGGGTAGAGGAGAGGTATCTCTTCAAATCCCGCAGCGCTGCCTTCGGCCTCTGGGGTCCACTCCACTGGCCCCGCCTTCTTCAAGATCTTGAAAAAAGGAAGGGCACGCTCCGCGGACTTGGAGATGAACCGGCTCATGGCAGCAACGCAGCCAGTGAGCCGACACACGTCCTTGATCCATTTGGGTGCCTCAATCTGCTCGATAGCCTTGATCTTATCTGGGTTTGCTTCAATCCCGCGCTAGAACACAAAGAACCCGAGGAGCTTGCCGGACGGGACGCCGAAGACACACTTCTCAGGGTTCAATTTGAGGTTGATCTTGCGCAGGTTTGCAAATGTTTCCTCCAGATCATGCACAAGGGTCGCTTTGTCCTTGCTTTTGACCACTATGTCATCCATATAAGCTTCCATATTTCTATGTAGCTAGGGCTCAAAACCAATTTGGACCGCTCTCGCAAAGGTTGAGCCAGCACTCTTCAACCCAAAAGGCATCCATAAAAAACAATACGTACCACATGGGGTGATGAATGCTGTCTTTTCCTTGTCTTCCTTTGTCATGAAGATCTGGTGGTATCCTGAGTAGGCATCAAGGAACGATAAGAGGTCACACCGAGCCGTGGAGTCAACAATCTGGTCAATGCGTGGTAACGGGAAAGGATCCTTTGGACATGCCTTATTGATGTCTGTGTAATCAATACACAGCCTCCACTTCCCATTTGCCTTGCGCACTACTACCGGATTGGCCAACCACGTCGGATGGAGTACTCCTCTCACCAAGCCTGCCGCCTCTAGCTTTCTGATTTCCTCCATGATGAACTCCTCCCTCTCCAGAGCTTGCTTCCTGACCTTCTGCTTGACGTGCCGCGCATGGGGACAGACAACAAGGTGGTGCTCAATCACCTCCCTGGGAACGCTGGGGATGTCGGAGGCTTGCCATGCAAACACATCGACATTCGCCCGCAGGAAGGTGACGAGCTCGCTTTCCTATTTGCCATCAAGGGTGGAGCTTATGGTGAACGCTCCCCCCGTGTTGTCCTCCTTGACGGGCACCTTTTTGGTCTCTGGTGGTGTAGCTCGGGACTTCTTGCTCTTGCCGGCGGAGCTCTCTGGCACGTTCTCAATGGAAGCACAACACCCCGAAGAGGTGCGCTTGCCGGAGTGGATGCGAGGGGTCTCGCCGATCTTCTTCTCCCCCAGAGCTCCGTTAGCAGGACCAGGTGCCTAAGCGGCAGCGGCTGCAACTGCTTCCCGGTAGAGTTGGTCGGTGCAGATCAGTGCATCTTTCTTGTCGGAGGGGACGGTGATGATGTTCATCGGCCCGGGCATCTTCAGCATGTTATAGGCGTAGTGTGAAGCCGCCATGAACTCGGCTAGTGCCGGGCGGCCGAGGATCCTGTTGTAAGGCAAGGGGATCTCGGCTACATAAAAAACAATCCTTTTCGTCCTGTGGTTCAGCTCGCCTTCGAATGTCACGGGCAGCGTGATCTTTCCCTTTGGCTGGCTCCTCCCCGGGTTAACCCCTTGGAACGTGCCCGTCTCCTTGAGGTCTCCATCAGGGATCTGCGGCCTTCTGACCACGACAGGTGAGATCAAGTTCAGGCCGGCCCCGCCGTCAATAAACATCTTTGTCACCTTGAGGTTGTGGATTGTTGGTGAAACCAACAACGACAAGAACCCGACCGCAGTGGTGCGGTCAGGATGGTCCTCGGTGTCAAAGATGATGGGCGTGCTGGACCATTTCAGCGGCTTCCGTGCGTCGAACGATGGCTCCACCACTGTGATCTCACGCGTCCACTGCTTGAGTTGGCGGTGGGATGTATGCAACGAGGCACCACCATCGACGCACATGGCCTCTGTGGCTTTCTGAAACTCGTGGTCGCCGGACTCGTCGTCCTCGTCATGATCATCGTCTTCCTGCTTCTTGTCGTGGCCCCGGGCGGGCCTCTCTTGCTGATTATCCTTGCCGCGGCGGCGTCCTTGGCCGCCATGTTTCTTGCCGGATCCCTCGGCACCATCCGGGCCTTTCTCCTTGTCCTGCCACTCATACTCGGCTTTCTGCTTCTCAGCGAGTAGCTCTACCTGCCGGCAGTTTTGGAGATCTTCGCCCTTGGTGCGGTGGATTTTGCAATACTGCTTGTCGGAGCCTCCTGGCTTATCGGCGGCCGCCAAGGCCCGGCAAGTGGCACACCCGACAACCTCCTTGCCGGGGTCACTTGCCTTGGGTTTCTTGGTGGTGCCGGTATCGTCAGATCCCTCGACGGCAAGCACAGTCTTGCTCCTGTGCTTCCTGTTATGGCACCGGCCCTTCATCGCAGGGGTGGCGGTGTCATCCGTGGAGTCGGTTCCCGCACCGGCGTCTTCGCTGGGGTACTTCCTTCCCTCCTCAGCGCGAGCGCACCGATCTGCTAGAACATAGAGTTCGGCCACATCCTTAACCTTGTTCATTCCAGCTCTTCACGCATCTTGCGATTGTGCACGTTCTGATGGAACGCACTGTTCACAGTGGTAGGATGAACGGCGGGGATGTTGTACTGCACTCGGCTGAACCTTTGGATGTACTAGCGCAGGTTTTCTCCTTCCTTCTGGGGGATGATGTGTAAATCACTCGCCTGGCCATGAGCTTGGTGACCTCCGGTAAAGGCGCCAACAAACTCATGGCACAAATCCGCCCAAGAAGAGATGGAATCCACCTGCAAGTGCATCAACCATGACATAACATTAGGTTTGAGTGCCAACAGGAAGTAGTTGGCAAGCACCTTATCGTCGCGGGCCCCAGCAGCTTGCATCACGATGGTGTAGATGCTGAGGAACTCTGACGGGTGAGTCTTGCCGTTGTACTTCTCGCCAACGTCGGGCTTGAACGTACGGTGGGAGGGCCACTGGAACTGCTGCAGCTCATGGGTGAAAGCCAGACAACCCACCTCGTAAGGTAGGCCACCATAGCCTCCCGACGCTGGGTGGTCCATAGCGGGCCCTGCCCGCCTGTCCGACTGGTGGCGCGTGTCACGTTGGCGCTCGACCGTAGTTCGAGCGTCCTCATGGGCCCGCTCCCGGAGGACTTGGCATTGATCGCGGTTGGTTCGTGGGTCGGACGACGCGATGAAAATATCATCACGAGCGTCGCCGTGATGGACCGACGCCCGGGGTGGTCGGGACAGAGGTGGGGAGTACACCGTTGCCGCATCACCACCGGCATGGCCTCCGCTAGCACGCGGTAGCCCGGCGGAGCGACGGCCAACGGGTCCCGCCGGCCGCAACCCTTTGTTGTTGGTGATGCCAACCAGGCTCCGGACGGTGGCCCTCCATTCGTCAAGCTTCTCCGCGGCGGGAGGAAAATCGAAGGAGCAGCTGCGCGCGCTAGAGCTTTCGCTGGCGTGGGTGGCGGCGAAAGCTAGGTGGACCACGATGCGCCTTGACTCCTAACCACGTTGGAAGGGGTTGCGTCACGGCTCTACATCCGTTCGCCACCTGCATCAGCACCTCGGCGCGCATGCTGGACCTCTTCTTCATGTGATGGACGCACGGGACTCTTCCCAGGGTGGTGCGCAGGGCCACCGGCAGGGTGACGCTGCTTATCACGCACAACCTGAGAGGAGCACCGATGTTGGCGTCTTGGAGGTCACCGTGCCGCCGCCTGGTGGGACGGCGGCGCCCCTGGAGGGCCCCGCGCCGCCTACGGGGGGCCCGACTCCACCTTCGGAGCCCGCGACTGGTGGCTCGCCGCCTGGCATGCGAACGAAGCCACTTGCCAGGCCGGGACCATCGGGGTGATGTAGATGTTCGCGGACCGCGCCACGGTTTCTCTCCGCGACTGGCCCGTGATACGTCTCCAACGTATCTATAATTTTGATTGTTCCATGCTATTATATTACCTCTTTTGGATGTTTATGGGCTTTATTTTACACATTTATATCATTTTTGGGACTAACCTACTAACCGGAGGCCTGGCCCATATTGCTGTTTTTTTGCCTATTTCAGTATTTCGAAGAAAAGGAATATCAAACGGAGTCCAAACGGAATGAAACCTTCGGGAGCGTGATTTTTGGAACGAACATGATCCGGAGAGCTTGGGGTGCAAGTCAAGAAGCTTCCGAGGGCCCCACGAGATAGGGCCCCCCTGTAGGGCGCGCCCCCTGTCTTGTGGGCCCCTCGGGCGGCCACCGACGTACTTCTTCCTCCTATATATACCTACGTACCCTGAAAACATCTTGGAGCACCACGAAACACAATTTCCACCGCCGTAACCTTTTGTATCCGCGAGATCCCATCTTGGAGCCTTCGCCGGCACTCTGCCGGAGAGGGAATCAACCACGGAGGGCCTCTACATCAACATCCTTGCCCCTCCGATGAGTTGTGAGTAGTTTACCACAGACCTACGGGTCCATAGTTATTAGCTAGATGGCTTGTTCTCTCTTTTTGGATCTCAATACAATGTTCTCCCCCTCTCTTGTGGAGATCTATTCGATGTAAACTCTTTTTGCGGTGTGTTTGTCGAGATCCGATGAATTGTGGGTTTATGATCAAGTTTATCTATGAATAATATTTGAATCTTCTCTGAATTCTTTTATGTATGATTGAGTTATTTTTGCAAGTCTCTTCGAATTATCAGTTTGGTTTGGCCTACTAGATTGGTCTTTCTTGCCATGGGAGAAGTGCTTAGCTTTGGGTTCAATTTTGCGGTGTCCTTACCCAGTGACAGAAAGGGTTGGAAGGCACGTATTGTATTGTTGCCATCGAGGATAACAAGATGGGGTTTATATCATATTGCATGAGTTTATCCCTCTACATCATGTCATCTTGCTTAATGCGTTACTCTGTTCTTATGAACTTAATACTCTAGATGCAGGAAAAAGTCGGTCGATGTGTGGAGTAATAGTAGTAGATGCAGGCAGGAGTCGGTCTACTTGTTATGGACGTGATGCCTATATACATGATCATGCCTAGAGAATCTCATAACTATGCGCTTTTCTATCAATTGCTCGACAGTAATTTGTTCACCCACCATAATACTTATGCTATCTTGAGAGAAGCCTCTAGTGAAACCTATGGCCCCCGGGTCTATCTCTTATCATATTTGCTTTCAATCTACCTTTATTTGCATCTTTACTTTTTGCATCTATATTATAAAATACCAAAAATATATTTATCTTATCATACTATCTTTATTAGATCTCACTTTCGCAAGTGGACGTCAAGGGATTGACAACCCCTTTATTGCGTTGGCTGCAAGTTCTCAGTTTGTTTGTGTAGGTGCGTGGGACTTTTGAGGAGCCGCCTACTGGATTGATACCTTGGTTCTCAAAACTGAGGGAAATACTTATGCTACACTTTGCTGCATCACTCTCTCCTCTTCAAGGAAAACCAACGCAAGCTCAAGACGTCGCAGCCCGCTACCGGTCCGCGCCAGTACCAACCCGGTCCCGGACAAACAGATCGCCGTGGTCGTCTTCTTCTTAGGAGCCATGGCGATGAAGAACAACTAGGTCAACTGCTAGACCAGATCCTCACGATCGCGCCCCCTACCTGGCGCGCCAAAGATGTCGGTGGGAAACGACACCTATGGGATCACTGGAATCACTTCTACGGTTGCAGGGCGCGGGGATCGTGAGAAGAGCAGGACTAGTAGACAACACAAGGGGGATTTACCCAGGTTCGGGCCGCAAAGATGCGTAAAACCCTACGATCCTACTTTCGGTGGATGTATTAGTGTTCTTGAGCTCTCGAACTAGCTCTAGGTGCTGCGAGGTTCGAAACAGCCGAATCCTTCTCTTGTGCGCCATGGGCCTCCTTTTATAGGCGGAAGGGTTGCCATAGTGGCAAACAGGAGGTGGAAAGTGCTACAGCGCTGCGAGCGCTGGCATTACAGGACAAAGTGCGTTAAATGCAAGGCTTAGGTGTCCCTTCACTTTATCGGGAACGGGGGCGAGGCCCATCCCGTCCCGTCCGTCGCCGCTCCTCCTTGCTTCGACACGCACCCTGGCCAGCGATGCATGCGGTGCCATGTAGGCAAGCAGGCAGCTGAGGTGGCGCGGTGGTGGAGCCTCCATGAAGGGTTGCATGTTGCCACGCAGGCACCTGCCCAGCTGGTTGGGTCAGCAGCTGCATGTGAACGGCGGTAGGACTTAGCTGGCGCGGTCCTGGCAGTGGCCCTGCCAGTGCACTTGGCGAGGGTCTTGCCGGGTGGCCCGACAAGGGTCTTACCGCGGTGCGCTGGCTTCCCCAGCAAAGATCTTGCCAGGAGGGGGAGGGGGGTCTCGTGGGTTTCTTCGGTGAGGATGGTTGCCTTCCTATCCTCATTTGATCTTTAGCATTTTATGCCTTCACAAAGATCTGCATGCCACCATGGAGGTGCCTCCCGAGCCCTGTCCTGACGCGTTTGTCTAGCGTTGGTGGGCTCAAGGGTGGCTTGCTCGCCTGGTGGGGGCGGGCTCCCCCGGCAAGGGTCATTGCAAGGGGAACCTGCTCCACCCATCTGATCTTTGTGGTCTTGGTCCTTGTCGTTGCTCTGTTTGCCTTGTGGCTCTGACTGCCCGTGCACAAGTAAAGGGGTCAAAAGTAGATCCCCTACTTTTGTACACCGATAGTAATAAAAGCGACGGACTGCATAATAAAGGTTCATATCACAAGTGGCAATATAAAGTGATGTTCTTTTGCATTAATATTTTGTGCATCCAACCCTAAAAGCACATAACAACCAATGCTTCCCTCTGCGAAGGGCCTATCTTTTACTTTATGTCTTTTACTTTATGCAAGAGTTAAGGTGAACTTCACCTTTCCCTTTTTCATTTTATCCTTTGGCAAGCACCTCGTGTTGGAAAGTACCTAATATATATATATCCAATTGGATGTAAGTTAGAATGAACTATTATTGTTGACATCACCCAAAGGTTAATACGTTGGGAGGTAACATTATAAGCCCCTATCTTTCTCAGTGTCCGATTAAAACTTCATAACCATAAGTATTGTGTGAGTGTTAGCAATTGTAGAAGACTATATGATAGTTGAGTATGCGGACTTGCTGAAAAGCTCTATTCTTGACTCTTTCCAGTGTTATGATAAATTGCAATTGGTTCAATGACTGAGATTATAGTTTGTTAGTTCTCAATGAAGTTTCTGAACCTTACTTGACATTGTGAATAGATTGTTACTTGAGCATAAGAAATCACATGACAGAATCTATTATATGTTGATGTTATAAGAATGATCATGATGCCCTCATGTCCGTATTTTATTTTTATCGACACCTCTATCTCTAAACATGTGGACATATCTTTTGATTTCGGCTTCCACTTGAGGACAAGCGAGGTCTAAGCTTGGGGGAGTTGATACGTCCATTTTGCATCATGTTTTTATATCGATATTTATTGCATTATGGGCTGTTATTACACGTTATGTTACAATACTTATGGCTATTCTCTCTTATGTTAAAAGGTTTATCATGAAGAGGGAGAATGCCGGCAGCTGGGATTCTGGCTGAAAAAGGAGCAAATATTGGAAACCTATTCCGCACAGCTCGAAAAGTCCTGAAACTCCACGAAAGTCAATTTTGGAATTAATAAGAATTATTGGGCAAAGAAAGTACCAGAGGGGGCCCACACCCTGGCCAGGAGGGTGGGGGGCGCGCCCCTATCTCCCGGGCCCCCTGGTGGCCCTCCGGTGCCCATCTTCTGCTATATGAAGGCTTTTACCCTGGAAAAAAAAATCATAAACAAGCTTACGTGACGGAACTCCGCCGCCACGAGGCAGAACATTGGCGGAACCAATGTAGGGCTCCGGCGGAGCTGTTCTGCTAGGGAAACTTCCCTCCGGGAGGGGGAAATCATCACCATCATCATCACCAACGATCCTCTCATCGGGAGGGGGTCAATCTCCATCAACATCTTCACCAGCACCATCTCCTCTCAAAACCCTAATTCATCAATTGTATCCAATCTTGTATCAAAACCACAAATTGGCACTGTGGGTTGCTAGTAGTGTAGATTACTCCTTGTAGTTGATGCTAATTTGTTTACTTGGTGGAAGATCATATGTTCAGATCCTTAATGCATATTAATACTCCTCTTATCATGAACATGAATATGCTTTGTGAGTAGTTATGTTTGTTCCTGAGGACATGGGCGAAGTCTTGCTATTATTAGTCATGTGAATTTGGTATTCGTTCGATATTTTAATGAGATGTATGTTGTCTCTCCTCTAGTGGTGTTATGTGAACGTCGACTACATGCCACTTCACCCTTATTTGGGCCTAGAGGAAGGCATTGGGAAGTAATAAGTAGATGATGGGTTGCTAGAGTGACAGAAGCTTAAACCCTAGTTTATGCGTTGCTTCGCAAGGGGCTGATTTGGATCCATATGTTTCATGCTGTGGTTAGGTTTACCTTAATACTTCTTTTGTAGTTGCGGATGCTTGCAATAGCGGTTAATCATAAGTGGGATGCTTGTCCAAGAAAGGGCAGTACCCAATAACCGGTCCACCCACATATCAAATTATCAAAGTACAGAACGCGAATCATATGAGCGTGATGAAAACTAGCTTGACGATAATTCCCATGTGTCCTCGGGAGCGCTTTTCTCATTATAAGAAATTGTCCAGGCTTGTCCTTTGCTACAAAAAGGATTGGGCCACCTTGCTATACCTTATTTACTTTCATTGCTTGTTACCCGTTACAAATTATCTTATCACAAAACTATCTTTTACCTACAAGTGCTCACAGAGAAAACCTTACTAAAAACTACTTGTCATTTCCTTCTGCTCCTCGTTGGGTTCGACACTCTTACTATTGAAAGGACTACGATAGACCCCCTATACTTGTGGGTCATCATGGCTAGGTCTCATTATGATCATGAGGGAGTCGTCGGAAGCCGGCTCTTTGTGTCTAGCCCTAGAGATTGTTTCTTCTTGCCTGTCCCTCTTGGGGTGCCCTGCCCCTCCTTATATATGTTGAAGGGGCGGGTTACATGACTAGTCCTAGTAGGATTAGGATTACTCTATTACAAGTGGAGTCCTAGTTTTTCTTCCTTTGTAGGAGATTATTCCTTATGCCTTTCTTCTTAAGCCGACCCACCATAACATGAGCCGGCCTTCTGGGCCTTGGGCCTAGTCCTCTATCTGACCCACCGTTAGGGTCATCCGTGAGTCACCAGGCTCATGAGTCGTCAGACTAGTGAGCCGCCAGACTCGTGAGTCGCCAGTCCTCGGGCGGGTTACCAATGAAAATGCCAAGCCCGGCCGGGTCATACTTTCGGTCGGGTCATACCGCAGGGTATATCCCCGACATTAGCCCCCGGTTTAATTTGGATTTATCCATGTTAAACTGATCCTGTAAAATAAACACAAGAGCAAACTTGATAGGTTGTGCTCCAGGTTAAATATTTTCCTGAACCGGCACCTGATCATCTTTAAGTCCTTGTCATTTCCTCCTGGATGCATACTCAAGATCTTATAGCAAATCTCCTTTAACAGATATGTCCAAACCTTGCCAATGCAAAAAA
Organism: Triticum dicoccoides; assembly: GCF_002162155.2. Classification (NCBI taxonomy): domain Eukaryota; kingdom Viridiplantae; phylum Streptophyta; class Magnoliopsida; order Poales; family Poaceae; genus Triticum; species Triticum dicoccoides. The sequence continues at coordinate 316,041,765 of NC_041389.1, read as the reverse complement.
TCCAGACACTTCTTCTAAAAAATCCGGGTCAATAGGCCAGCTTCATAACCAATTTGCTGACATTGGCTCTTGTAGAGAAATATTATAAGAAATAATCCATTTGAGTCGGCCTTCAATGCTCTGGCTTGACAAAAATATTGGTCTTGAAATATTCAACTGATATTTAGCCGGCTTAAAGATGTAGATCTTGCTGATTTATGATTGCCAAAATTCCTGGGTTATAAATAAATGATGTCGGGTCATGATTGTTGCAGACACCGGGTTAATCTGGTCTTCTCCAAACTGAGAATTTGAAGATTTTTACTCCCTTATATGCATATCACCTGTAGCCCCCAAGTGACGGGTTGTCATGCTTGCAGCAACCTGGGACTTGTAATTGCCTTATGCTCATGAAAACTTCAACCAGTGTAGCCCCCAAGGGCCGGGTCCTTATGCAATAATGAGCAGGGACTTTTGTATATAATTCATTGATAATAACATCATATGATATAATCTCCACCATGGGGCTTGAACCCACGTCCACAAGGTTAAGAGCTTTGTACTCTACCAACTGAGTAGTAGACCTTTTTAATATAATGGATTTAACTCATGTACCTTGAATTTTTAATCGGAGCAATTGCTAGTCCTCAAGGGCTGGCTCATTACAATGTGATGAGTCGGGTCTTCGATAAATTGAGCAAAAAATGACTTTGCATTAGCCCCCAAGTGCCATGGTGCATGCTGGCAGTGACATGGGACTTGCATATTTGATGTAATCTCAATTTAAATAATGTAGCCCACAAGTGCCGGATCGTAAGCCTGCAGCGACTCGAGACTATTCCCTCCATTGTAAAAATAAATTATGTCCATTGATAAAATAATAACCATTGTGCTGAAGTGACTTTGAAGACCTCCATCATAATATTGGCTATTGATAACCATAATAAAAATCCAGCCATGTTGGCTATTAAAGATTTGAATAATGTAATCCGGTTTGGAAGACCGGTTCCTGTGATATTGAATCGTACTGCCGGTTTAGGATACCTGTGCAGTAAGGGTGATAACCTAATCTTTAGAAGCCAAAACTTCCAAATGTTTATGATTGTCATATGCTAGCGACTTATCATCCATAGTAAAGCCGGGTTAATCGAAACCACATATATGCTTCAGATATGAACAAAAAGTCTCAAGATAAACCCAAAAGACTGTTTTCAAAAAACTTAAGTCAAACAGAGAGAAAAATCAAGGCTTCTGATTTGAATACGATCAGTAAACCGGACCAAAGGGGTTAAGCTAGGATTCAAATACGATCATGTAGACCCCAGTGGCTTTGCCGTTGCGCCGATCAAGACAGCTATATTCTCTTTGGTTCGAATATGACCTATGTTTAAACAGGAAGCCCCCAAATGACCTTGAGAGTTTTTTAACAACTCTGATTCGAATAGATCAAAGTCAAACCCAAAGGGGGTTAAGCTATGATTCGAATATGATCAAGAAGCCCCCTAGTGAGTTTGGCATTGTGCTGATCAAGAGGGTACCGACAGCTATGTTCTCTTTGGTTCGAATACGACCGATGTTTGAATAGGAAGCCCCCTAGTGATCATGATAAGATAAGTCGTAAGGCAGGATACCCGTGTTTGAACCACGCATCATGGCAGCAAGTTCTCTTTGGCAACCTTTAACATTTTGCAAGAGATAAATTCTTCTTGAAGCGGGATTTTAAACCGGATATTGAGAGCTTCAAAGCTTTGTGAGGGGCAGTTTCCTCTTAAACCGGATTTTGAACCGGATATTGAGAGCTTCAGTGCTGTGTGGGAGACGAGATTTCCCCTGAACCGGATTGTAAACAAGAAGCATTATTGTGAGCCGGAATTTTTCTGATGGCCTTTCAAATTTTTCATCGATATAGTAGTAATCTTCGGTGCCGGGTTATTTTTCCCTCCAATGTTCTGGGGTTCTTGAACTTTACTTAAATTGGCAAGACTTGCTGAGTCATATCATTGTAGCCCCCGAGTCTTAAGACGACTCGAGGAGTTGTCTTGAGATTCTCCGTATTTGACCATAACAGAAGGTGTATATATCATTGGCGTTGATAGCGCGATGTGAATCTACAGAATGTTGAGGTGACTGTGGCGGGTTATAAATGATCCAGTATGAGCCATGTCTGCAACTCGGCCAATGGTTCCTTCCAACTGGCCCTTTGAAGTTAACCGAACTGTAGTGGCGGTGACTTATGCGCATGCCCATTGAGCCATCCAGTGCTGCGGGAATTGGTTGCAAAATATTTGGATGAGACTTGGTAGTAAGAACGTGAATATTCAAATTAACAATATGAGAATGAAAGTTAAAATAGGAGATTCATTCTATCTGATTAGTTTTTGCCTAAAAAATGTACTTGATTAGTTTATTGTTGTAAAACAGTTTTCGAATGTGTGTTTAAAATTCCTTCTAGTTGTTCATGCAGGTGTGTCCTTCAGTGAGGACAATTTGGACATGTGAGGTTCCTTTGTTTATGCACTTGAAGATGTATTTGCTGGACCTAAATGGATGTTCCTCATGTATCTTCATGGTGTTTTTTTTGCGTGTGACGAATGTCTTTGAAAATGAGGTGCATTGGCAGTTTTGTAGCATTCTTCATCTCTGAAATGCGCTCCATGTACTTCTTGTGAGCAATTCTCCGTGCATGAACTGATGAAAAAACATTATTTGGTGCGCCAGGTCACACCCTCATAAAACATGTGTGCATGTGGTCAAATATCAGAGACATGGAGCTCGTGGACGTATTTTTGGCATGTAATAGAAGTACCTCGGGCCTTCCGGTTGGTTGTTCATGTATTTGACAACAGTGAATATTTGGTGGTAGTAAAGACTACTTGTAAGTTGTATGGGTGGGGTTCTATAGGTGGCTTGCAATTGTAAAATGTCTAACAGAAAGATGTTTAAGAAATTGTTAATATGCATGATTAATTGAGCAATAATTGTATAGAAACACCTAAATTTTAATTATACATTGTGATTCTAGTAAAAACCACATAAGCGGTCAATGTTGTTATTGGTACATGCATGGACGATTTGACGCTTTCCAGAACTATATAGAATTATAACAATAATTGAGCAGTACAATTTTTTGAAATATATCAAGACAATTTGAAGTCGTCAGACTGCTTTGTGGATATAGTTTTATATGAAATAAAAGGTATTACATAAGAGAACATTTATCGGTTACAATATATAGGCATTCTGTATGAGGACATTTGTCGGTTAAATAGAAGCTGAGCAACATGGGTATGAAACCAATAAATATTTTATTGTTGGTCCGGGGAAATGAAAGGTCATTTTCTGTTTGGAGCACAGTGGAAGCTGTCATGCAAGCACTGTGAGAAGTAGCATTGTTTAAAATGCCAAACAGAAGTAGGAATGTACTGAAGGTTAGAATAATTACTTGAAGTACCTAATATACATTACCTATTTTGTCTGTACCCTCGGCTTAGTATGTGTATTCATAGTTGTTGGCTGCATTTCTATTGTCTGCATTGATGCCTAAGGACGATTGCGCAGAAATCAGCAAATAAAAGCAGAAGAATTATGACAGCGATTAAAAGCTACAGGAGTATTTTTACATTGTACATGACTCTCTTCTCCTAGTGATTCAAAGTGTTTTTTATTGTAAACATGGTGGAGAAATATATAGAAAAGTGAGTAGACCGCATTGGTGAACAAAAGGATTGCTTCATGTATCTGCAATGACCATACAAATATTTGTGTGGTGCACCAAACGATCGCAATCCTTTTAGGGGCTGAGCTAGATGAGCAATAAAAGGGAGAGCATGTATCCTTTGTCAGTTAATCAGAGAATAGATAAACCATCTATATTCTAGTCGCATCCTCCTTGCCCTTGAGGCATGGCTACCAGCAAGGTGGCATGGCTACCAGCAAGGTGGCATGGCACCTATTGCCTATTGGGCCCAGCGTTGCCTCAGATGAGGCATAAATACTCCCTATCAACTCTGCGGTGTGACAGTGTCACAAATAATAAGAGTCAGAATTATGGCACCCTTGCAAAATAATTCTTATGCAGTGGCGATCGGTAATATAATGCAACATAGCGTGACATGCACCATGTATGATATCCATGATCCAGTTTTATCGCATGGCAGTATGAATTACCACCAAGAAATTGGCATGTTTCTAGTTCATCTAGTTACTATTAAACATGGCGCATTATAGTGTTTGTGAGTGTTCCGGCATCATCCTTGCTAAAATCAATGCTTCTTTTTTTTGTTCGGAACTGATTTGGATGTGCAGTGTGGATAAGAAACTAAGTTTGATCAGAGGATTCAGTGAGCATGGAGGTTCATGAAGCATTATACACAACAACATATAGAACTGGGCAAGCACTTGATTTACCAAACAAAATTCTAAAAGATTGAAATGTTTAAACTCAATTTCACCATGGATTTTGTAAGATAAAAATAATCTTCAAAGAATGGCATTCAAGATGAAGAAAGAATAAAAATTGAAGGCTATGAATTCAGTCAAGCAAAATTAGATCTACATATTAACCAACACCACGAAAATACAGAATTAGCAATGTGTCACAGGGAAGGGCGAGAGGGGAGAAAGTTGCTCACCGGTGGCAGCAGTATGAGCGCCCTATGGCAGACTTCCACGAGGATAACCCACGATGGGGCAACAGCTTTAAAAGGGAACCCACGATCAGTTTCTTCTCAAGATCGTGGGGAGATGAAGTGGTCAACAACTTTAAAAGGGAACCCATCAGTTTCTTCTGAAAATAAGGGGGAGATGAAGTGGAGCGTCAACCATCAATTAGTTGCAGTATTTTTTTTGTTTTTTTTGTTTTAGGAGGTTGTTCCAGTTGTGGTAGATGGAAACGGAGAAGACTAAACTGTGTGGGCCATTTCGAGCATTGGGTTGCACAGAAGTTAAAGCAATGCTCTGTGTAGAACTCGTGACAGCAAAGAAAAAAATACTGAAGAAGAATAGGAGAACAGGACCATCAATTGTACTCTGTAAGTCGCCGTCCTCGTTCAGTTAAGCTAGCAAGCACCTAGGAGCAAGCAGCAAGTGGCAAGATACATACAAATAGAAGATCAGAAGTTCAGAACACTGAATAAAGCTAATCACAAAGCAAATGGAGAGATCAGCAAGCACCTTGCAGTGAAGCACCAAAAAACATATGTACCTTGCGGCAGTGATGGCGGCGCCAAGGAGGCGGGGGAGGCCGGCGAGGTTCAACTTCCCGAGGTTGTCCCGCTGTAACGGGGGCCGCCGTGGGGACGGCCGCGTCCTATGTGTCCTAGGCCCCCGATGCAAGGAGGGCCCGGAGAAGACCAGCGGCATGTGCACAGGCTAAATTGTCTAGGCGCGGATGGCTGCGGGCCTTAATGGCGGCCGCGAGGAGGCGGGGAGGCCGGCGAGCTTCTCCTTGGCCAGCTCATCCCAAAGGAACAGGGGGCCCGGCGGGCATGGCCGCATCAAGCGCATCCGAGGCCGCCGACGTGACGAGGGCCCGAACTCCTCCGGCTCTTGCAGGCCTTCATGGCGGCAGCGAGGAGGTTGGCGGAGGCTAGCGAGCTTCTCGGGCTGGCCGTGTGCCCATGTCTTATTTGTCCGAGGCCGCCGGCGCGAGGACGATCGAGAGCAGAGAAGGACATGTGGGAGGTCCTCCAGCTCTGACCAGCAGCGTTGGGAGGCCGCCGGCGCAAGCTGGGCTTGGAGCAGTCAGCAAAGCAACATCGTGAGGAACAGAAGAAGCTCCTCTGGCTCTGACTGCAGGCGTGGGGATAAATTGGGCGAAAGATGGTGGGTTCACACCTGAGCGAGAACGCATGATGTGTAACTGAATGCTGATGTGGCCGTTCCTTACACTGGTCAGTTTCTGGTCGGTCCCGCTTGTAAGCCAGCAGTGGAACAATGACGTGGCTGACCTGCTGATGTGGATGGGCTGCATGTCAAGAGAAATCACACAGTGGGGATAAACTATTTAGGTATTATAGATTTGCCTCCAATTTGTTGGAAGAAAATCGGGCTACCCAAGTAATGACTTGCTCATACTCAATAAACAACTCGTGCAGACAGGTGCGGCCCGGTGTGTTGATGTAGACCAGGCCGCAAGATACGGACGGTAAAGACAACTGCAGCAACAAAGGCAGTACAGACAGATGAGTCGGCGTGGTAAACCGGCGCGAACGAGCGAGTTAGTCGCGGCGCGGTAATCCATGCGGACGAACAAGTTAGCCGCATCGTGTTGATGTAAATTGAACCACAGAGGCGGCGGCTGACACATATATTCGTCAAGCATCTTGTTCGACCATCGCTCTTGCAATGAATAACTGTCCTGCATAAACAATATTGTAGACGAAGGCAAAGATAAACTGCTCTTTGACAAAAATAATATGTGTTAATAAAACAAACTTGGATAAATATCACCTGATTCGCCCGGACAACAGATGAGTCGTCCGCGGCACTGTAAGCCGGTGCAGACGGGCGAGTTAATCGCAGTGTTGGAAATAACACGGACATGGGCGAGCCGGCCGCGGGCGTGGATGACGAGTCAGTCGCGTGTGTTGATGAAGCGGAGGCGGTGACTTGTGTACGTTTCCGTCGAGCAGCACGGCACGGACAAGCGCTAGTGCAAAAATAATATCGGCACACACCCCTTTGCGACACCTTTGTAACAAATGATGGTCCTGCAAAAAAATACCACAGACCAGAGTAATTGTCTTCAAACAATGTAATATATGCTGATAAGATATACAGAAAGAATAGCACCTGGTATTTTCATCAGACGAACATGGACAATGTTTTGACTGTAGCCTTAACCTCTCGTGGGGCAGTAGTAGCCGGCTCAGAGTGATACCACGGTAGCAACAGTGATACGCCCCCTTGCTTTTTTTTCCTTCATGGCAGAACATCTGTAGTACTAAATATTGCAGTAGTAGTAGTGGGCGAGGGTGCATCCACGAGTGAAAAGACATAATGCCACAGCGGAGGCGGCCGCAAGGCCGGGCGACCCAACATGCACTAGGAGCGGCTCAACATGGCTACGACGGTTTGGACGCAAAGGTGACCATGATTTAAAATGAAGCCTTCTCAGAATTGCTTTGCACTGCTTCAGAATGGTACCTTTAGGCAATACCGTAGGTGGTTCAGACCAGTATTTTGTTGGCAAGAAGCGACTGTTCATTTTTAAACTTAGATTAAATCTTCCAGGAGCTCCTCGTGGGGTAGTAGTATTCTGTAGTGCTAATTGATTTTGCTACCAGCATGTTTACGGGAGTCAAACAAGTATCCGGTTTGACCGTCTTTTCTCTTTGGCGTGAACTCTCTGTAGTAGAGCGCCTGCAGCGCTTTCTTCCGAAACATCATCCATTCACACTGTTTAAAATTTGCACCTCCTGGTAGTCTTGTCAACAGGTGAAGGAGAAATAACACCTCCATTCACACCGATTTGAGAGCGCCAGCGGTTTAGAGCGGTAACAACACTCGGTAGAAACCGGCCACGGAGGCAACGGCGGACGGCGAGGCAAGGCCACAGTAGAAAACATCTCGCGTCTACCGAGGCGAATTGGCGAAGGTCACGGCGGTGACTTGAAGCAGGTCGACCTCAGGAGCATCTTGGCACCCCGGCGAGGGCGGCTCGGAGGCCGCGACAGTCGTGGCGGCTCACAGGCGTGGGGCAACTCTCCGGTGGCGGCTCAAAGCCAGACTTTGGAGACGGCTAGGAAACGCACCGGCGAACACGCGGTGGCGAGGCGGAGTCAGAATCAGGTGACCCGCAGCCAGCGGCGACTGGAAGCGGTGAGGATGCGGCGGCTGATGTGGCGACAGCCCATGCAGGCGGCTTGACTTCAGAGGCATGAGCGCGGGCGCACGGGAGAAGCGAGCGAGTTGAAGCAGGCCACGGTGACAGGCCTCATTGTGTGGCGGTAGCGAAGAGCCATGGCGGAGGAGGAAGCTCGGGGGCGCCGGCTTGAGGCCGCAACGGCAGAACGGTGCACCGGCCATAATAGAACTGCGGTCGCCGAGGCGAGGTGGGTCACGGACTAGCAGGTTTGGAGGCGTTGTTGCTCGTCAGCCGCAGAGGCAGCAGATGCTCCAGGCTAGGCCGAGGCGGACACCGACTCCATGGCCCCGTAATTTTTTTATCTCCTCTGTTCCGTAGTACTAGTCCATGGATATCCTCTGCTAGTCTGGTTTGCTTTCAATCGACGCGCAACACACACGTGGATCTCTCTTCTGCGGGGTCTGGCCGCCGTTGTTGCCTCACCCCGTACACATAGCAGTGGGTATCAAAACACTGTAGCATGACGTAATGAGCACTAGTTGTTGCACCGATGTGCTATTTCACTCAAGCAAAAAAGACTCTTGCTGCCACGGTGCTTAATGCCCGTGATAATCGCTGGTTGTGTTCGGTTGCTATGATCAGACACAACAACATGCGGGTGCAGCGGCGCCGTACGATAGCTTGTAGTAGAAATCGATCTCCGATGGGAAGAATACTGACGACGGCGGCGCACGAACGAAACCCTAATATCTCTTGACCTTAATTTCTTATATGTCAGGTTATCCTGCGCGAGTGCTATGTGCCGGCTCTCCTTCATTAATCCAATCGTGAGCTTTTCGATCCATGAGAGAGATCCCTCCAAGAACTCAACACCACCGTGTGCGAGCCCCACGGTGGGCGCCAACTGTCGTAGGATTGTCACGTCAGATGTTCTTATTGTCAGGACTTAGTAGCGAGGCCAACGCATCTATGTGGTAGCTTGAGAGGGGTTGATCAGGATGAGAGACGCAACACACAAGACAAAATTTTAGAAAGCTTCGGGCCCCGGGAAACATCATCCGGTAATAACCCTACATGATGTTTGTGGCTAGGTCTCATTATGATCATGAGGGAGTTGCTGGAAGCCGGCTCTTTGTGTCTAGACCTAGAGATTGTTTCTTCTTGCCTGTCCCTCTTGGGGTGCCCTGCCCCTCCTTATATATGTTGAAGGGGCAGGTTACATGACTAGTCCTAGTAGGATTAGGATTACTCTATTACAAGTGGAGTCCTAGTCTTGCTTCCTTTGTAGGAGAATATTCCTTAGGCCTTTCTTATTAAGCCGGCCCGCCATAACATGAGCCGGCCTTCTCGGCCTTGGTCCTAGTCCTCTATCTGACCCGCCGTTAGGGCCATCCGTGAGTCGCCAGGCTCGTGAGTCGTCAGACCAGTGAGCCGCCAGACTCATGAATGCTAGTCCTCCAGCGGGTTACCAATGAAAACACCAAGCCCGGCCGGGTCATACTTCCGGCCGGGTCATACCGCAGGGTATTATCCCCGACAGTAAGAGTAAATGTAGATCTGATAATTTGGAGGAAGTGGAGGGCAGGGCAGATAAGATGCAGAGTAATACTAGACAATCAACTATCTCGCGATGCAAGTATAGTAATACCACCACCATCCATTATTACTTGTCGCTCAAATGGATGTATCTAGCACTATTAAGTTCTAAATACATCCAATTGATCCACAATTAATTCAATGCAGAGGGAGTACATGACAACATGTACTTACATGAGCAATCCAAAACTTCATAACCATTGTGTTAATTCTACATTTATCTAAGAGTAAATATAGATCTTATAATTTTGAGCAAAGGGAAGATAAAGAAGCGAACATTTACAGTGGTGCTACATAATCAAACAACAATGAGTGTAAGTATGCTGACAAAGGGCAAGAGGTACTGACAAGAGCAATGCAGTCCCCAGTATTTTTGTGAGATCCTATGATCTTTTGAGCAAGGAGATTCATCTGCAACTAGTTTTCGTACAAGAGAGAAGGTAAGGCACGTGCAGAAAATTAGGAGTTCAAATTTTGAATTGATATCATAGACGGTACCTGACGCTGGGCTCTCAACAGTTCTAATAGGGGTTTCGCCACTGGAGTAGGGGTAAAGTGTGGTACAGTTGGGCCTGTGTTTTCTGTGGCTACTGATCTATCTGATTTAACAGGTATCACTACCTTTTCCAAATACCTAGTTTGTAGTCCTTCAGGATCTGCACTCACCCTCTTACCTTTGAACATCTATTACAGAAGAACAACATTTGATTGAAAAAACATAGTATGATGACACATGGAATAGGTACAGAAAATGGATAGGTATGGCATATACTCATATATGATGCTTAAACTAAGCAGATGGTGGTGTAAAAAAGTAGAACTAATGCAAGAGGTCATATGCAAAATATGTGCGACCAATACAACCTTGTCAAGTTAGAGCAAGCACCTTGATGGGTGAATAAGATAGGCCATCCTCCACCATGCCAAGTTTGTTAGCCAGTGGATTGTGCCGCAATATTCCTCTCGTGCGCCCATTTTCATATTCATTTTGATCATGTTCAATACCTGACATGCATGAAAACATAAAAACAAGTGTGATTATCTTTGTAATGCAGAAGTGATTCTAATCCAATACTACCTCCCTGTAAAACCCTTTGTGCTATCTCGACAATTCTACAAAGAGATGCCATGCATGCTGTAATTTGGGGTGTGCATTAATATAATGTGGCCTACAACTCAAAATATGAGAGCTCCAGAAGTGATGATACTTCGCAGATGACAGCTTCAACATATAGTTAAGAAGAACAAGTCGACCTGGCCTGACATGTTCAAAATATACTAAGGAAGAACAACTCGACCTGACTAGTCGACCGCAAATGTCTCTGCTACTCTTCCCAACAAGGAACACACTTATTAAAGAAGAGAATAGGATCATGTTAAAGAAGAGCAGAAGAGCAAGCAGATTGAAGATATTACAAGGTTTCTATACAATGTCTGTTGCCCACCCATGATGAACCAGAGCGCACAGAGAAATACTATTCCTTCCAGCATCTCCATATGTGGCTCACATGCATTTCACAACTGAAGTAGGAACATTTAGCTTACCAATTAAACATGTCTCAGTTTTACTAATATGAGCGGAATATCATATTCTAATTTGTACAACTGAGCTTGTTTAGCTCGATGGGTGGAGCAGTGCTATTACGACACAAACCATGTAGGCTGATTGTGGTCATCATAAAATGGGGAAATCGTAAGCATGATGAGTATAGTGTTGACCATGGCAGTGGGATGGCAGATCTGATGCTGCAAACCGCACAAAGGGTAGTTAGCAACCGATGTTTGCTTTGAAATGACAACTAAGATTTGGTATGGACAAGAAAGTACAGTCAACAAGTGACAAAGAAATGCAATTCTCATGTCTCTCTATATGTCGCGACATGCATTTGGAAACTCAAGTGGAAACTTTAGCTAACCAATTAAATGTGTGTGTTAACTAATATTAGTATCATATCACAATCATATTTGAACAACTAAGCTTTGGAATTATGAGTGTTGTGTTGTTTAGCTTGAAGGGTGAAGTACTGCTAGTACGACAGAAAGCACCTAAGCAGATCATAGTAGAGTAGATAAAAGGGGAAAACCCTAAGCATCAAGAGTAAAATCAGGAAAGTGGAACTAGCTGGACCATATGGGCTTGTATTGCCGGTATGACAAGAAAGATCTACATAAGAACAAAACAAAGCCATGGCCCTCCCAGCCCTAGTCCAATATACAAAGGAGTGAAGGTAAATTTGTACAAAAATTTGGGATCCCCTGTAGTCTAAGACATTTGGGCCGCCCAATATTTTAAGTGTAGCTCCGCCGATGTGTGGCGCACATGCTTTTCGAAACAAATATAGGAACATTAGGTGACCAATTAAACATTCTCTGTTTTAGTAATATATGAGCTTCATATCTGATTCGTATATCAACAACTAAGCTTTGGAATTATGGGTGGCATGTTGTTTCTCTTGATGGGTTGAGGTCTTGAGGAGCACTGCTAGCACGACATAAAGCACCTACGATGATGGTAGTGAATATAAAGGGGGAAAACCATAAGCTTTATGAGTATAGTGACCGTGCCATGGCGGATCTGAAGGTGCAAACCGAACAAAGGCTACTTCGCAACCAATGTTTGCTTTCAACTAGCCACTACGATTTGGTAGGGACAAGTGCAGTAAACACGTTAGATCTATTTTTCGGCTGAGATCAATAACTTAAGTAGATATGAAAGAGTACCACCTCTCTTGCAACATCGTGTATGCCCCTGCTGATACGTTGAGGGTGATGCAGGTGCGATGGCTGTCGGCGGCACGAAAGAATACTTTAGACAGCAGACGGCTAGGTCGAGGGATAAGTCATGTTGCTGTGGACGAGGCGGTCATAGGAGCGGCAACGGCAAGGTGGACAACGGCGCCGATGAAGTGAGAGGACGCGATGAAAGGATCCTGGTCTGGCGTCGTGGATGAGAGACGTCCATCTCTTGAAGTGGACGACAGGGTAGGGGTAGCGGCTATGACAAGGTGGAGGACGGGGTGGCGGACGAAGGAGGCTGGCCGCGGTGGGGAGGTTGTTGTGGCGCCGACGGTGTATGAATGGGGAAATGGAGGGGGAGGGGATCTCAAACTTTGGGACACGCTTGTCTAAAATGTAGGAAAGTTACGAACTTATCCCCCGTTTAAAATTTCGGACATCACGTCGGTTGGGGATAGGACGGTAATCTCGCATCTCCCAAATATTTGTCGGTAGCGATTTCAGGCGAGGAGAGGGTGTTTTGCCGCCCACGGTTGGAACCCACGGTGTATGAATGGTGCTGATAGGTAGGGCGGTTGTGTCACGTCTAAGGGAAGTTACACATCTGCCTCTATTTAAAATATTTGCCTACATCAATTTCGGACGAGGAGAGTTTGTTTTGTCACCCACCATGTATGAATGGGGAAATGGAGGGAGAGACACGTGTAGTTTGGATGATCTTGAATCAAATGTGTTTTTCCACACACGTTTGGCGCCCGCCCTGTCCGAATGGGCTTAGAGGCGGTCGTGTCATGTATGATTGAAATTACTAGTCTACCCCTATCGACAACAGTGTAAATCCGGTTGATTAGGATGTCAAGTGTCAGGGGTAGACAGTAATTTCCATCTTGCAAACACTTGCTTCGGGCAGCGCACAAATGATAGTGGGTGTTTAGCCACTCCGTTCAAAACTTGGGAGAATTAGCATTCATGTTTACCCTGGGCCCTGGCAACTAAATTCAAATCCAATTTGTATTCGGTTACAAATATCCATAGATAATTCTACGTGTTGTTATTTATTTCTTCAAAACAATGACAAAGGTTTATTCCACCTTTATATAAGATTATGATTTAGAAATGTCGTGATCTTCGAATTCAGTAGGTTGGATACACTTTGAGTCAAATAGTTATTTCATCCAATACAATATGTTCACACGAAAAACAGTTCACCTTATGTCAATCATACAAGTACTGAGGATTACCTCGCCTAAAAAATTCGGATCATTACAACACATGGACAACATAGGGGTTCTTACAACATAATCCATTCGGAGACATAACACAACATGCAAGTACAATAATCTAATGACAATTTCAACTGGTATCTAAAGAAGGACCAGGATTACCCTGGGCTTCAGATAGCAGAAACAGCAGGACCTCTTCCGTCTTCAAATGCAACATTTTTACTTCCTCCAATTATTGGGTTGCTTGCATAATGCGTGCAGCTAATTGCATAATTTCCAGCCTCAAGATCAAGATTACCTCATTCATGGCAGCCACACCATCTCTTTCTGCCTCTAGTAGAGCCTCAATAACTATAATATCTGTGCTCAAACTGCTCTCCAATGGTGTTGCCTCTGAACTGCTACCATCTGGTAACATGGATGGAGCACTGCTTCCACAAATAGATTCTGGGGTTGTACATTGTGTCCTAGTGTGAACGGCATCCTAAAAGGTTTCCGCTGGACATAAGTAAGAGATAGTTATCGCATGATCCAGGCAGTAAGCTTACATGGTAAACGACATACGAATTATTGCCGAGCATGGCAAGCTATATTTAAATGGTTCGAAGCAGCATCAGCCGAAAAGAAATTAAAATGGTAAGATGAAACTAGGGTTGTGAGTGGCAAATAAACGACATCCGCCAATCCCATCTAGTTAGTTTTTACTAGCTCCCTAGTTCATTTTCCTTAAAAAACAAAAACTCTTTTGGACTATCATACCACTAGTGGACTTTCATTGGGATTAAACGGGACCCAATTGACATCCCCAGTTAAAAGGGAGTGTACCACCGCTATATTTAAGTTGCCAATGCATCTAAGAAGTTGAAATAGTCTGAGAAAGCACTTAACAGTGTGGCCTCATATAAACTATGAAGACAGTCTTGTGATGAAGTTCATAGGAAAAGTTAAGGACTCAAATGAACTAGGCATGCATTTCTTAATGATAGTACAGTAGGAACTGCTGTCATATTAGCCAACTCAGGTATAGCCTAACAAGTAACAAACAAGCATTCAAATCAAGCAATACAACAAAGCAAACAACTGAATTATTTCTAATCCGGTAGGATTACAGGTTGAGGGCACAAGCCAAGAAAGCAGGCCACATGCATTACATTTCACATGTACTAAAACACACTGGCTTACCATATGTTGTTGTGAAGCCTTGCTGCTGTTGCAATGTTCTTTGAAGATATCGTCAGCATCCCATGGTTGCAAATCTAGTTGTTGTAGTTTATTTTGCACCCTCTATTTAGGTAAAATTAATTTTAATCGCATGCACTGGTTCGAATTGATCATCAATGGTTCATCTAGACTAATGAAAGAAGGTTGTGTGCTTACACGACAATATATGTGCTTCACTCTATTTTTATGCTTGTTCGAGGTGCCAGCCCCAAAAGAACAAATATTTCGCTTGATGGGGTTGGCAGCTCCATAATTAATAGAAGCATCAAATTAGTCATGCAACTTGGGAAGATGAAGAACACATAAAAAGTAATGAACAGAGGCTCGGAGCAGTGATGTAATAGCTAGCATCATAAAATGTAGAGTAAAATGAACAAAAAGCAATGGAACGACATGCTAGTTTGCTGATGTGTAATTAAGCATAGAGAACATGAAGCAGTCTGATGGAACCAACAGGTGGCATCAGAACAACACCATTATCATAAATATAGCATGCAAGAAGTAAAATAGTAGGCAGTGATATCTAGGAAGTACCGTAATACTTTGGAGAAAACTAAAGCATTGTAACTATATGTGCATTGGTTTGTAATTTAGCACATGTAACATGTTCACTGCCAGAAGTATGGCCCTACAGGTGCAAGCAGAATAACACGTCTCATGAAAAATTGAATGATGCCCTGAAGAAATCCAAAGGTGCGGTGCTTATGCTAAGAAAGTGAACGTAGGCGCCGACCGTTGGATAATAGTACCTGATTCTCGATGGCGTATGGGTATCATTGTCATACTAGATTGCTAAGGATCGTCGATGGTGCCTGTGTTGCGATTGAGTTTGGGCCTGCTGTCGCCGTTGCTGAAGCGGCTTCGATGCTTCGGTTGTAGCGCCTGTCGACATACAAGAAAGCTCATCTATGGTAAGTGAACCGTTCCACGATAAAGAAGAGAAAAACCTAAGGAGTACAAATCGAAATAACCTGATGAGGCTGCGACGTCAGTAAAGCAGGGCCTGTGGAGTTGAATATGGTGTCCATGGAGCGGGCCTATGCGGTGGATGAAGGCCTCGGTGGGTGCGGTGTACAGTGCATTCGGTGAGGTGGATCTGTTGCGGCGGACGAGGGCTTGTATGAAGGGCCAGCGATGGGGCGGATGAGGGAGTCAGTGAAGGGCCTACACTGTGGTGGACGAGGGCGTCGGTTAAGCAGATCCAGTGCGGTGGACTATGATGGCGGTCAAGCAGATCTGGAGCGATGGACAAGCCAGTCGCTGAAGTGGCTCCGATGAAGTGGTGAGTTGGCAGTTGGGGGTTCCAAGGTGCGGAAGGTAGATCCGGTGGGGTGTGAGGTCCACCGCTGTGGCGGAGGACTAGATTCAGCGGCTTGCCATGGTTGGGGGTGAGGGTCTGGGAGCGGAAGGGGAGGGGCTCTAGGGAAGAATGTTGGGGGAAAAGAGGGGAAAACAATGGAGTTACCAAAGCAGCCCTTTTCTGTTCATGTGGCAGGGGTAAAACAGGAATATCACAGCGCTAAACTTTCGGGCTTGAGATATTTTGATGTGAGCGTGAAGTTTGAAAGCTTTTGGCGCCTGAAATTAAGTGTTCTGCTCTTGTACGGCCGACTATGATATCATGGCCAAGAATTTATTTGTTTTGCATGTAAAAAAATAGTGCAAGTTTTGAAAATCAGTGTCGCCAACTCGAAACATAGATTGTCCATTCAATTCAAATATGGATAATTGAGCTAGTACAAGCAAATACTATCATACCGTCCAATTCAAATGAAATTCCAAATGTGTTTATCCTAAATATGATGAGAAAAGCAAAAAAATGTGTATGTGTATGAATAAAGTGGATGATTATAAAGTTTGAACATGCCCGTATGTGTATATCTCTAGGTTTGATATATGAATTTGAAATCACGAAATCCCGGCTTAAAAAATGTACCTCTGTTTAAATGAATTACAAAAGCTAATGATGGAGTCGAATTCCAAAATTCCAATCTTATGTTTGTAATTCTGGTACTTCAAGGTATATCACGCATGTTCAAAAGTATCGTTATATCATAGTCAAAACTGTGAAACAAATTGATCAACCATGAGTGCACACACTATTTACCATATATATATATATATATATCTCAAT